>NW_006921963.1:1775215-1776441 GCF_000298275.1 Orycteropus afer afer
ACAAAGCACGATACTCTTTAAAAGAATACAACTAAGTCCAGCAATTAGCATAAAATTCACAGTGTCCAACATTCAATCAAAATCACCAGGCTTTACAATAAACAGAAAGATATGAGCCATAACTAGGAGAAACATCAGTCAATAGAAACCCTCAGTAATGTCAGTGATGTTAACAGCAAGGATTTAAAAGTGGTTATTATACGTATTATGAATATATTCAAGGATGCCAAAGAAAACTAACTAAATTAAGAGAGAATAATTTAAAGATCCAGCAACATCTACCCACCTGTCCCAGGGTCCATTCAGTCTGCTGGGTCAGGGAAGCCACTGTGTCAATGGAGCTGAGATCCAGCTGCTCCAACTCACTCTCATTAAGAGCCAGAGCAATGCGCCCCAGGGAGACGATCTGGTGCTCTCTCCAGTAAAAAGGCATGTCCCAAACCTTCAGGTGAAAAAAGGACAGCTCAGAGTGAACATTAGCGACAGAACTTAAAACGGACATGGGGAGCACGCAGGGAGGAAGTAACTACAGGGAGGAAGTGGAAGAGAGTTGTTGCATTGTGGGAAATCACATTCAACATCATGAGACAAAATGTGTATGAACTGCTGCACGGAAAATGAATTTGCTCTGTAAACTTTCACTCAAATCACAGTAAAAACAAAAGAAAAAAAACAGACATAGGGTAAATCTCCTTAATATATAAAGCTCTCTTACTAATCAATAAGAAAAAGATGACTACTTTTGTAGAAAAGTAGACAAAAGATACAAAAAGAAATTTACTAGAAAAGAAATGAACATATGGAAAAAGTTCAATCTCAGTCAATCCAAGTAAATTTCAATTTAAAACAATCAAACAATACCACGTTGGCCCATCATACTGGCAGAAGGTAAAAAAAGTGATCATTTATGGTGTTAGAAAGATACAGGTGAAGGATGTCCTCAACTGATTCTACTGAGAATACTGTCACACACTGTTTAGAGGGTAATTTGGTTACACATATTAAAACCTTTTCAAATATTTATACTCTTTGACCCAGAAATTCTACCTCAGGGAATTTGGCTTAAGGAAATAATGAGACAAGTGCCCAAGGATACATGTAGAAATACATTCTTTGTGGCATGGAAAAAGACAGAAACAACCTAGAAATCAAACAATTGGCTAAATAAATAAGATCCAACCACAAAATGAAATATTATATGGTTATTTAAAAATAGTCATATAGAT
>NW_006921963.1:1777726-1779658 GCF_000298275.1 Orycteropus afer afer
TTGTTGTTGAGAATGTAACACTGCAAAAACATACACCAGTTCAACAATTTCTACACGTGCAAGTCAGTGACATTGATTAAATTTGAGAGTTGTTCAACCACTCTCACCCTCCTTGTCCATGCTGTTCCTGTCCCATTAGCACAACTCCACCGCCCCCTAAGTCTCCTGCCTCGTCTTTCGAGTTGCTGTTGCCAGTTTGATTCCACATCAATAGATCTTGCAAGAGCACAGTGCCCAAGGCAGGTGTTCTTCTAGTTCAGCTAAGCTACTGTTTGGTTTTAAGAAGACGTCAGGGGATGTTTTTGGTTTAAGGTTCAAAGATTATCTCAGGGCAATAGTTTCAGGGGTTCACTCAGCTTCCATGGCTTCAGAAATTCTGGAGGCCATGAGAATTTGAAATTCTGTTCTGCATTTCCCCACCTTTTGATCAGATTCTTTCCTAGAATCTTATCAAAATGTTCAGTAATGACAGCCAGGCACCATTCTGTCTCATGGCAAAGGAGGCAGCTGTTCATGGAGGCATTAGCCACACATCGCATGTTCTCCTCCTCTTCCTGACCCCCCTTCTTCCTCTATTACTCCAAGCAATTAGAGACCATATCTTCTCCAGTCAATTTATTCATGAGAGGCGGGATAGCATAGAATTTGAGAACACAGACACAGGGGTCAGTTTGAATCCCACTTCTATCATTTCTTGCTAATTATCTGGTAACAAAATAGTAGAAAGCCAACTTTTTGCATATCCACATGCACAGGGTAAAAGCTTTGCAAAATTATTACTGGTCTTTGAACCCTATCAGGGGAACAGGAGCTGGTGGTGAACGGTCCTGACTTTATAATTAAATCCAAAGTTATTTAACCCCTCTGGACCTCACTTTCATCTATAAAATGGGGATAAGATTATCTCATAGGATTGCTGTTAGGACTATATGTGTTAATATAGATAAAGCATTTAGAACAGTTCCAGGCATACAGTAAGCATTCGATAAATATTGTTGTTGTTGTTATATGCCATCGAGTCGGACCCGACTCATGGCGACCCCTCCTTGGGTTTCCGAGGCAGTATCACTACGGAAGTAGATTGCCCCATCTTTTTAAATATTAGCCATTATTATTTATGGTACCTGCCTGGCCCCATCTACACATTTGAGTTTGCAACCCAGCTTTAAGGATTCTGGAATAATGAAAGAATACTCCTATCCAATTGGGAGGATAATTTGACTTCCATAAAAATTATACTGGGAGGCTGTGGACTTCCTATCCCAGGAGAGAGGAGAGGTGGATCCATTGAATTTCCCTTGCCAGTAGGAGAAACCCACCCCTTACAGTCTTTGAATAAGCTGAGCTTTACCCGACCAAACCAGTTACTCATCAATATGCAAATAAGATTGTCTCGTCTGGCCAAGATTTGCCTAAACTGGAGAAAAGACCAAAGCTCTTTGTGGTAAGAGAAATTCTGAATTTCTTGTCTTAGCAGCGGACCCTAAAAGATGCTGGCAGACTCATCAGCACCACCCAGGGCCAGGGTGTTTCCCCAGCCCTGATGCCACTCCCCTCTCACTACACCTTTGAAGGAAATTCCCTTGGCTCCAATCAAGAGGTGAAACTGGACCGGATCAAGGGTGTCAGTGATGGTCCTCAAACATCTATACACAAGCCACTTAGAGGGGAAGAAAAACATCCCTCCTCAACTCTCCACCCTATGCTGAGTGGTGGCACAATGGTTACGTATTCAACTGCTAACCAACAGGTTGACTGTTTGAACCCACCAGCTGCTCTGCAAGAGAAAGATGTAGCAATCTGCTTCCATAAAACTTACAGCCTTGGAAACCCTCCTATGGGGCAGTTTTACTCTGTCCTATATGGTCACAATGAGTCACAATCGACTCCAAAGCAACAGGTTTGGGTGTTTTTGTTTGGTTGGTTGGCTTG
>NW_006921963.1:1780407-1781818 GCF_000298275.1 Orycteropus afer afer
TCCCCACGTGCACAGCACAGGACTGTGGCAATGTTACAACTGGACCGCAAGGCCTGTGAGGGCCGTAGGAGCTGGTCCAGAACATCAGCAGCTTTGGGTACAAATCCAAGAGCAGCCACTCACTAGCTTGTGACTCTGGCCAAGTCCCTTAATCTCTCTAACCCTCACTTTCCTTCAACAAGAAAATGGGAGAAACCATAGCGCCCACCTAAAGGACACAGATGAGGATGAGACAATGCTCAGAGAGATGATCTCCCAAGGTAAACCTGACACTTCTTTGATCAAATGCTCCCAGGACTACTCAGGCCCAGAAACACTCACCAGGACTGAGGTCAGAGCTGGGGCTCTCCTCACTGCTGCCCCGAACAGACTCAAAGACAGTCCAGAGGAACTCTTTGGGGGGCAGGGTCCCAGTCATCTTGGAAGCTATTTGTTGAAAGATATCAGGGAACTATGGGGGGCGGGGAGAGGAGGTGAAAGAGGAAGAACAAATAATAATTAAAACACATAGCCACACAGAGTTTAATCAGAGTTGCATATGTTCATACTGTAACACTATGTACTGTTGTTGTTGTTGTTTTTCTTTATATCAGTTTCTCTTATAAATTTAATCTTTAGCCCAACTAACCTGGTTTCTAGAGTATCCTTTAATAATCTCTCATAGTAATCCAATAAACACTAAATATAAAGATACATTATTTTCCACCCATCAGATTGTCAAAAATAAAATAAAGTGATAAAACACAGTGCTGGCCAAGATATGGGGAATGAGCACTCAATTTTCTGTGGGACTGTTCAAAGGTGTGCCATTACTAGGGGAATTTGATATCTCCCCCAAAAGTGTAGGTGTGCCCATCCCTTTTGGTTTGGTACTGTTTCTAAGTTTTATATTTATCATTAAAAGGAGAAGGAGGCTCTCTGGACCAGAAATGAAAAGGCTTCTGATTGCTCGGAGAAGGGATTTCTCATCTGTAACTAATGCACTTTGTTAAGACTTAGGTTCCTATGAACCCAGATAATTCAGCAAGCCTTCTCATGCATCTGTCTACAAGCCACTGTGCCCCAAGCCCCCTCTAAGGGGCAGCAGCACCACTCAGATTATAGTTCCTCTTTCTGTTCTAGAACGAATCTTCAGAATTAGAGTCACAGTCTAAGCCAGCTGTTCTCAACCTTGGTTGTCTATGACAATCACCTGGGGATTCTACAATCACCCAGGTCCCACCTCCAGAAATTGTGGCTTACTCTGTATCCATTCATTTTAGATCTCCCCAGTTGATTTTATTATTATTGTTGTTGTTGTTGTAGAAATATAGGTAACACAACATTGTCATATCAGCATTGTTCACAATTCAGTGAAATCAATTACATCAATCATGTGCAGGCTTCACCACTGTCCACTGCTAATGCAAAT
>NW_006921963.1:1783178-1787011 GCF_000298275.1 Orycteropus afer afer
CTTTTCCACCTCCTTTTCTGGAGTTTCAGACCTTCATGGTGAGAAGAGCCAGCTCCAGATAGCCCAGACCCCAGAGATACCCATGGAGTGGGGCTGACCCAGCAACCCACAGACCAATCAGCAAGAAAAAAATCCTTATCGCTGCATGCCAGTGAGATTGTGTGGTTGTTTGTTAAGCAGCAAAAAATGACTAATTCATGCCTGTTTTGCACATCTCTTGGCCTAGATCATCCACCTGTCCACACATCCCCAGTAGAATGTTATGCCCAAGTCCATGCTCAAAAAAGATTTGGTTTTGTATGAAACATTTGTACCTGATTGTACAGAATGGACAAACATATGCATGTACATATGGCACTGATGGGTGTCAGACCACTGAACGGGCATGTGTGGAGGATACCCCCAGACAGTAGATCTCTAGAGAAATGACATCTCCCAGCCTGCACACATTTGTCCCAGGATATGGTCAGCTGTCACCTCACCCTCTCTTTCTGAACCTTGGACATCCTAGAGTGGAGCTTGGAAGAAGCTTCCAGAACCCCTGAGTAATAGTAAACCCAGTGGAATATAACTGACCACTCTTCTTGTCCCTTCAAGTTCCTTCAGATTTCTTAAGAGGTACCTTTGTGCTGATAGAGCTTAATTCATCTCCTGAGAAAAGTACCAGAAAAGGTCCCACGTCCTTTGTGGTCTCGGCAGTCCAATTCTGAGGGAGGCTAAGAAGAGATAGTAAGCAGCAAGATGGAAAATAACATTGTAATAAACATTTGTTACACTTGTCCTCCAGCCTCCTTTCTTTCAGGAGTAGATCATATTTATACCTGAAGAGGCTATCTATCACATGGTCCCACTTCCCTCCTGTCATCAAGTGGAAAAAATAAAGTTCACATCAAGGAACACAGAGCTAAGAGATGGAACATATTCCTGCTGATATCGTTTGACTCCCTGGATCCAACAATTCCTGAAGTCCACCCCTGGAGTTTTCTATTCCATTCCATTTCTGAACTCAATAAATCCCCACTTTTTTAGTTTGAATTGCACTTCTGTCATTTACATCACAATATTTTCTTCCTCAGCAATCAGCCCTAGGACATGATGGCCCTTGAGACAATGCTGAAATGACAATGTTGTGTTATCTGTATAACCAGAACTAGATGGTGCCCGGCTACCAATGCCAACCACTCAGGAAAGGAGCAAATCTGGAGATCCTGGATAGAGTGAGAGGAAAAAAGTGGAACAGAATCCAAAAACTCAATAATGACCAGAATTATTGGTCGGATGGAGTCTGGTGAAACCCCCAATACTATGGCCCTGGAATACATTCTGGGCCTGGAATAAAACTCACTCCCAGGGGCTGGCTCTCAGCCCAATAGTTAACAAGATGTACACACAGACCACTCAACCCAGGGTGACGCACCCACATACTCTATGGAGATGCACCCCTTGGAATGATTGACCACGGGGCACCAGAGGGGCAACATTCCCACTGGGAAATGCAGGTTACACAGGAGCGCATAACTATGAAGGCCATGGGGGAGGGTTACTGGGTAGGAAGGGGAGGAGACTGGGTTAGGGTTGGGCGTGGTAAATGGGGAGTGAAACTAAATGTACATGTGATATTGAATCTACAACAAACTCTGCTCTGTAAACTTGTCACCTAAAGCACACACGCAAAAAAAATGTTTTCTTCCTCCCCTTCCTCAATAGGATGGTAATGATTTATTTCTTTTAAATTAGCAAAACAGTCTATTTGGTTTTTAATTGTGATTTGGGTGAAAGTTTACAGAGCAACCTGGTTTTCCATTCAATAATTCATACGCATTTTGTTTTGTAACATTCATTGCAATCCCCACAAGGTAACAACACTCTTCCTACTTCCTTCCTGTGTCTACCATTTCCCTTCACCCTTCTTTCCTATTCCTTCCTGCCTTCTTAGCTTTATCCCTGGGCAAATGCTGCCCTTTTGATCTGGTATGGTTGACTGTTCTAATGAGTGTGTACCTCGCTGGTTTTATTATTGTTCACCTTCTAGGCCTATTGTTTGGCTGAAAGTTGAGGCAGAGGGGTGAGTTCGGTTCCAGACTTGAAGGGTGTCTGAGGGCCATAGTCTAATGGTTCCACCAGTCTTTGTCAGACCAGTAAGCCTGGTCTCTCTTATGATTTTGAATTTTGTTCCACATTTTTCTCCCACTCTATCCCACTCCTATTGTGATCCCGTTGTGAGTGGTCAGCAAAGGTAGCCAGGCACCATCTAGTTCTTCTGGTTTCAGGATAGTGGAGGTTGGGGTTCACATGGTCTGTTAGTCCTTTGGATTCATTGTTTCCTTGAGTCTTTGCTTTCCTTCACTCTTCTTTGCTCCAGACAGGGAGAGACCAATAGTTACACCTCAGATGGCTACTCACAACCTTTTAAAACCCCAGCTGCTACTCACCAAAGTACGATGTAGAACACTGTCTTTATAGTTATGTCAATTGACTTTAGTGTCCCCTGAAACTATGGTCCTGAGCCCCTAGGCCCAGTGACTCATTCTCTCAAGATGTTTGGTTATGACTAAGATGTTTTCATAACTTTGCCCCCTGTATGCTCTACTATAATCTTGAAGTGAGTAAAGATTTCCTCTTGAACTTAGGGAAAAAAAACATTAATCCAGCATCCACCATTTTTCTTATAGACCTACTGCCATCAAGTTGATTCCAACTCATAGTGACTCTACAGGACAGAGTAGAGCTGCCCGTACTGTTTCCAAACCTGTAAATCTTTACAGAAGCAGACTGCCTCATCTTTCTCCTGCAGTATGGCTGATGGGGTAGAACCACTGACCTCGTGGTTAGTAGCCTCAATTGTTTAAAGAGAAGTGCATCACACTATATTTGGTGTCATTTTTTCTAAAGGAGATTTGCCCAGTTACAGTCATAGTCTCTTTCTAGGATCAAGGCCAAAGAGACAACCCTCCTTATCTCTTTGGTTAAAAATGTTAGCCCACTAAACTGTAAGCTCCATCAGGGCTTACAGCTTAATAACCACTGTCTCCTCATCACTAGTAATGATAGCAATAGTTGTCAGCACTATGTGCCAGGCACTGCTCCACATCCTTTACATGGATCTACTCATCCAATTGTCACAACAACCCTATGGGGACCATTACTGTCCTCATTCTACAGATGCAAATATTAAAGTGCATAAAAATTAAGTAATTTGTCTCAAGTCACAGAGCCAGTAAGTGCTAGAAACAAGGTCTTAATTCAAGGAGTCTTCTCTGCAGTCCATGCTCTTAAACTCCATGTGATAGTTCAGTGCCTGGGACACAGGAGCTCTGGTGGCACAGTGGTTAGGCATTCAGCTGCTAACTGAAAGGTAGGTGGTTCCAAGTACCAGCCACTCCACGGGAGAAAGATGTGGCAATCTATATCTGTAAAGATTAAACCAAAAGCAAACCAAACCCACTGCCATCGAGTCAATTCTAACTCATAGCAACCCCCATTGGGTTTCCAAGGCAGTAAATCTTTACAGAAGTAGATTGCCCCAACTTTTTTCCATGGAGCAGCTGGCAGGTTTGAACCACTGACCTGGTTAGCAGCCAAATGCCTTAACCACTATACCACCAGAGCTCCTTTTTACATAGCTGCTGTCATTTAATTTTTTATCAAATAAAAAGTTACATTGGCATTATTATTACACTAAGCTTTTAGGAGGAGCTCTGGTGGCATAGTGCCTAAGGTATTTGACTGCTAACCAGAAGGCTGGTGGTTCAAACCCACCAGCCACTCCTCAAAAGGAATATGGGGCAATCTACTTCTGTAGTCATACTGCCCCAGAAACCCAAGGAGGAGTC
>NW_006921963.1:1787311-1788271 GCF_000298275.1 Orycteropus afer afer
TTTTTCTGACCATTGACTGATCAGTAGATCCTACTCAATAGCTGGCTTAAGCTCAGAAAACCCTACATGGGGCAGAACAGTCCTGTTTTCTCTCAGGACACTCTTACTCACCCAGAGCTGATGGTGCCTCCATTACTGACATCATCATCATCATCATTATCATTAAATTATAATAATAACAATAACAGCACCTTGCTTTTGTCACAACTCAAAAATGGAAAGGAATAGCTGCAAACATCTATTAATAATCAGAACATGGAATGTATGAAGTATGAATGTAGAAAAATTAGAAGCTGTCAAAAGTGAAATGGAATGCATAAAGATCAATATCCTAGGCATTACTGAGCTGAAATGGACTGGTTTTGGTCATTTTGAATCAGATAATCATATGATCTACTATGCCAGAAATGACAAATTGAAGAGGAATGACATGGCATTCATCATCACAAAGAATTTCAAGATATATCTTGAAATACATTGCTGTCAGTGATAGGATAATACCCATATGCCTATAAGGAAGACCAGTTGATGCTACTACTATTCAAATTTACACACCAACCACCAAAGCCAAAGATGAGGAAATTGAAGATTTTTACCAACTTCTGCAGTCTGAAATAGACCAAACATGCAATTGAGATGTATTGATTATTTCTGATGATTGGAATGAGAAAGTTGGAAACAAAGAAGAATCACCAGAAGTTGGAAAATATAGCATTGGTGATAGAAATAAATTCAAAGATTGCATGACAGAATTTTGCAAGACCAATGACTTATTCATTGCAAATACATTTTTTCAACAACATAAGTGGCAGTTTTATACTTGGACCTCACCAGATGGAATACATAGGAATCATATCATCCACATCTCTGGAAAGAGATATCTTTGGCTTGATATCTTCAGCCAAAACAAGGCCAGGTGCTGACTGTGGAACAGACCATCAACTGCTCATATGCAAGTTC
>NW_006921963.1:1788529-1789247 GCF_000298275.1 Orycteropus afer afer
GAATCAAATGAGAATGAAAACACAGCATATCAAAATCTTTGGGACACAGCAAAAGCAGTGATCAGAGGCCAATTTATAGCAATTAATGCACACATAAAGAAAGAAGAAAGAGCCAAAATCAACACCTTAAGCCAACACCCCCAAGATTAGCAAAAGACACCTATAATCAATCACCAGAAGAAAGGAAATAGTAAAGATTTGAGCAGAAATAAATGAAACAGAAAATAAAAAGACAACAGAATAAATCAACAAGACTAGAAGTTGGTTTTTTGAAACAATTAATAAAATGGATGAACCACTGGCAAATTTAACAAAGGAAAAGAGAGAAAGAATACAAATAACACAAACAAGAAACAAATTGTGTGACATTACAACAGAACCAACTGACATAAAAAGGATAATATCAGGATACTATTAAGGAGCTCTGGTAGCATAGCACCTAAGGCTAATGCTAATCAGAAGGCTGGTGGTTCAAACCCACCAGCCACTCCTTGGAAGGAAGGTTGGGCAATCTACTTCCGTAGTAATACTGCCGCAGAAACCCAGTCAAAGCTGCACTAAAGGAATTGGTGAAAAACAAGGCTCCAGGAACTGACAGAATGCCCACTGAGATGCTTCAATAAACAGACACCATGCTGGAGGCACTTACCCGTGTATGCCAAGAAATGTGCAAGAGAGCTACCTGGCCAACTGACTGGAAGAGACCCATATTTGTACT
>NW_006921963.1:1789347-1790032 GCF_000298275.1 Orycteropus afer afer
AAATATTTCCAAGTAGTATTAGGACCTGAGAATTAACCTAAAAATCAGCCCTGCTCACCAGGGGCTGCATGGATGACTGCATTGGTGGCTTATGACTAAAAAGGGAAACAGCAAAGAAAGAGAAAAACTGAGTTGTGGACTTTCAGCTGTCTGCAGCATGCAGCCATTTTGAATATTTACAAGTGGTAAGCCACTTAGGGTATTTAAAGCAGCAGTGTTCCCATTCAGATCCCAGGGATGTAAGAATAGGCTTTGCTTGCTGAGGGCAGCACAGACACACTGAAGGCTGATGACTGGAAAGGTTTGATATTCCTCTTGTTACTCTTATACCTCACACTCTCGGTGAACAGAGGTACAGCCATCCCCAACCTCCACCCACCTTCTGGACTGGCAGGAATTCCAACCCAGTTTGTGTGCTCTGACGGAGACTGGGTGCCCTGCCCTATCTCCCCCAGATTTGTTTTTTGTTATTTTTTACTTGTTTGTTTTAAAATCATTCTCTCTTTTTTTTCTTACTTTTTATTTTTATTCTTTTTCCCTACTCAGGTTCTAGTTTGTGGAGTTTTTTCTCTTCCCTTTTCCTGGTTCCCATCTTTCCCCCACACACACACCCCTTGTGGTTCTTCCTATCCCTTGTTTTTTCTTTTTTTGTTTGTTTGTTTTTTGCATTTTTCCCATTTTTTTT
>NW_006921963.1:1790132-1791477 GCF_000298275.1 Orycteropus afer afer
CTCTGACAACATGGCCAAAGGAGGTGAGACAAAGTCTGGCCATTCTCACTTCCAAGGAGCATCTCAGCTGCACTTCTTCCAGGGCAGATTTACGCATTCTTCTGGCAGTCCATGGTATTATCGGTATCCTTCACCAACACCACAATTCCAAAGCATCAACTCTTCTTCAGTCTTTATTATGCTTTGAGTGGGAGCCAATTTGACAGCATCTAACAACAACATTTGTCAAGCTCTGATGGCACAGTAGTTAAGGCATCTGACTGCTAATCAAAAGGTCAAAGGTTCAAACCCAACAGCCATTCCACAGGAGAAAAATCAGACAGTCTGCTTCTGTAAAGATTTGCAGACTTAGAAACCCTCTGGGGCAGTTCTACCCTGTCCTATAAGGTACCTGTGAGTAGGAGTCAACAGCAGCGGGTGTGGTTTTAGTTTTAGTATATTTGTAAAGTACCATTTTTTCAAACCTCTTTCCCATCCATTATGTCATGGTGTCTTGGTGTCCTGTGCGAGGCCAGCAAAATACCTACTACAACTCTCATTTCACAGGAAGTCTGAAGTCAAAAAAATAGACCTAACTGTCTCACTTTGGTCTGAGAGAAGGTGAGCCAAGGCCACTTGCCCGTTCACCCATGACAGCCACACCGTCAAAGCCAAGCCCCAGTCCTCACCCACGCTGCTCTAGGAGTCGACGCCGCACCGCAGCCTTCTGTTCTGAGCTGAGGTCTGTGCAGTCTCTGAGGCCATGCAGGGCAGTGGCCCAAGCCCTGGGGGCGATCCCACGGTCAATGATGGCGGCCGGCAAATGGCAGAGCAGGTTCCCCACCATGTCCACAGCATACTCATCAGCAATGACATCATTCTGAAACCCACAAGGGAAGCTGGTGAGAAGACACAGCTGGGCTCAAGGTCATGACCCCGGAGCAACACTTCTCAACTGCAAACCTGTAAAGATTCCAGAACCTGAGTTGGCTGCCCTGCCAGGGACTGGCAAGAGACCGTCAGGACCTGATTTTACCCCAGGATGCAGGCTCAGAAGTCTGGAAAACCCCGATGTGGAGAAAGCCGTGGTACCTTGTGAACATTCAATAAATGAGGGCTGTTGTTCTCATCATGTTGCTACTCCTCAAGGGACATTTCAGATTTCAACAACCATTATAATAATTAGACAACAATAATAAAAACAGCACCTCCAATTCAGCAGAGCACTTGAAAGCCTTCAAAGCCCTTTCTCAAAATGACAAAAATAGCTAACATTTACAGAGACGTTACTATGTGCCACGTACAGTTCTAAGTGTTTACAGGTCTTACCCAGGTAAGTACTAATATTATCTACTTTTCAAAGATA
>NW_006921963.1:1792774-1806696 GCF_000298275.1 Orycteropus afer afer
GGATGAACTAATACTGATACTTTAATATTACCTAAAATCTCTAGTTATGTAAGGGTTCATGCTTTGTGTTTTACAGGCCTATTCCTCCCCAGTGATTTTTGTGGCTCTTTCTGGCAGGTAGCAAGCCTCCCATCCATCCTGCTTCTCTTGTATGGGCAGGAAACAGACCTCTCACCTATCATTGTCCTCCTCTATGACAGGAAACCAACTTCCCACCATGCTCCTTTTCTATACACCAGCAGCATCAATCAGAGAATGGGTTCTCCATAAACCTCTGTTGACTGGTAGACTGGCTGAGGGAAAATGAAGAGAAAGGGAAGGAAAAAATGAAAAAGAAAGAGACAAAGAGGAGAGAGACTAAAATAGAGATTAAGGAAGAAAGATGAGGAGAGAGTAGAGAGAAATAAGGGCAAAGATTCTCCCAGTTCCACCTTCTCCAGCTCCAAACTCTCCCCTAAGCTCTTCCCCATATATTGTCAACAGGGGCAATGTCACCTTTAATGGGGAGAAAACTGGTTCTTGGGGATTAAAAGCAAAATACCACAATGACCCTCCAATGGTCAACTCTACTTGGCAAATTCTTAACTTTAGTGTACAAATTTCTTTCATCAGAAGAAATTGAAGTTTTCTCCTTAGGAGGTGATAATAAAAAGGAGACTAAGACATGCCTTAGTTCTCTAGTGCTGCTATAACAAAACGCCACAAGTGGATGGCTTCAACAAACAGGAATTAGCTCTCTCACAGTTTAGGAGTCTGGAACTCTGAGTTCAGAGTGCCGGCTCTAGGGGCTGGGTGGAGGAAGCCCCTAGACCTCGGGCTTTAGCTCTGCCTCTTGTTCAAGGCCCATTGGAGTTGGAGGCTTGTCCTAACTTCTGCAGCTGCTGGCTGCTGAGGCTGACGAACCCAAGATCGACAGGTAAAATGGCACAATCCCAAGATCAGCAGGCAACATGGCAGGCCATTGGCTCAAGTCCAGGAAGAATCGATCAGCAGGCAGCACAGCAGGCCACTGGTTCAAGTCCAGGACCTGGAGGTGAAGACTAGGCCAGATGCAGGATCCACAATGTGCCAAAAAGCTAGAGAACTTTCCCAAGTTTCTCCATGTATACTGGAAGCACGCCACACACAAAAAGCAACTGACTAACTGCACAAAGCAGAGTCCACCACTGAGTTGATTACCCCACATCCAATCTCATCCTGGGGAATAACTGCATCCAGCCACCACGCCACTCGGAATCACAGCCCAGCCAAGTGGATACACAACCTTAACTACCACAAGACAGGTGAGTGGACAATGGGATATTATCCTTCCATCAAAAGGAATGAAATTCTAATACAGGCCACAACATGGATGAGCCTGAAAACGTTATGCTCAGTCAAAGAAGCCAAACACAAAAGACCGCTTATTACATGATTCTTTTTGTGTGAAATGTCTACATATGCAAATCAATAGAGTCAGAAAGTATGTTGGGTGGTTGCTGAGAGTAGGGAGCTGAAGGTGGCAGGAGACTGATGACTAAAGGACATGGGGTTTCCCTTTGTGATGATGAAAATGTTCTAAAACTGACCATAGTTGCACATATTTGTGAATATACTGAAAACCAATGAATTGTATACTATAAATAGATGGGATTTATGGTATGCAGATTATATCTCAACAAAGTGGTTTTAAAAATAAAGGTTGAGAAACACTGCCTAGACCTATGAGCCTAGTCATCATCACTTGAATATTCCAAACAGCTAAACTGCAAACGTGTACATGGGCTTCCCCCTCTGTGCTCACCACCATCCACTGTTGTTGATTCCGACTTATAATGACCCATGTGTATCAGAGCAGAACAGGACTCACTCTACAGGGTTTAGGCTGGTTGATGTCTTAGAAACAGATCACCAGGCCCGTCTTCTGAGGCACCTCTGGGTGGACTCACACCTCCAAGCTTCCGGTTAGTGGCCAAGTGCATTAACAGTTTGTACCAGGGACTCCTCCTCTGTGCTATCCTAGATCCTTCCCCTTATCCCCAAACTCTTCATTACCCTCTCCTTAATACTGCACAAGTCTGTTCCCACCTCTCCATTCCCAGTACCACTGTCTCATTTGTTTCTTCATTCATTCATTCAGCAGATACCTACAGAGCATCCACAGCGAGCCAGGCACTATACTGGGTACAAGTCACAGCAATGAACAAAGTACAAGTGGCCCCTGCTTTCGTGGTGCTCACATTCTAGTAGGGGAAAGAAATACGCAAACCAATGACCAAAGCAGGCATTTCAGCTAATAATAAATGTAAGGAGGAAAATAAAATGGTTCTGTAATAGCAAACAATGATAGGGGTAATGGGAGAGCCACTTCTAGGGCAGCTGAGACATGAATGAGTGGAAGGAGCCAGCCATGCCAGGTGTTGGTTACTGAAATAAGCTTCTGCTGTCTCCCTTCTTCAGACACCCTGCATCCCCTTCTCCACACAAACAGGGACAAAGATCTGTCTGAAACACACATCCAATGGCTGTACTCAGAGCACAAGTGAAATACCTCAGAGCATCATGCAAGGCCCTTTGCGATCAGACTGCCCTAATTTTCATTGCATTCTTTCTCCCAACCACTCTGCGTGCACACACCGTGTGTTCCCGAGTGCTTCTCTTCCTCATCCACCACTGAACAGGACATCTCCTATGCAGCTTCCTGAAGGACCCACCTTAATCTCTCTCAAGGTTTTGTTCAGTCTTCCCTGACTCTCCAGTATTAAGGAGACAGTCCCTCCTCTGTGCCCAGTGTCCATTATACCTAGGTTTGATGGAGTACCACCCCTTTACTGTAAGTTTAATGAGGGTAACTCCAGGAATGCAATGTAGACTAAACCCAGTCAAAGCTATTCATCCTCCCAACTCCAGTGACTGGCTCAAGGAGAGCAATCTGGCCAAAATTATGCCAACAAACATCAGACTCATTACTTTTATTGAGAATGATGGGAAGAAAGTCTTTCTCTTTTTCTTGAATGTGAAGCTGAGAACATGGAACCCTGGAATGCCAGGGGCCACCACAGAAAAAGAATTTGCCTAAGGGTGAAGTCAACAGAGGAAAACTAGGTCACGGACAGGGAGATAAATGACATCGTTTGAGCCCCTGGATCCAGTTCTGCCTGAAGTCCATCCCTGAACTTTTCAGTACTTTGAACCAAAAACTTCCTTTCTATTAGACAACAGCCAGTTTAAGATTCTGTCACTTTCAAACAAATATCAACTTGATATTAAAATTGGCTTCATGCTTATCTATTTTCCCCAATGAGATTGTAATCTCTTACACAGGAAAAATTCCATTATCTCTGAAAACAAACACAGAGTAAGCACTCAATAACTGTATTTTTGAATGTATGAAGACAAGAACAGGAAGAAGCGGGAGAAAGAAATGAAGAAAGAGAACAGGAGAGAAACTGTGCCCAGACAGTGTTTGAAAAGGAGGGCTTCCCCACAGGGCTGGAGCCTGAGCATCCAAGAGACTCTCCACTGCCCACATCAGCCCTGGTTCCCCTGGAGTGTGGGCACAGGAGAGGCCAGCTCAGGTGGGACCGCCCTCACTGGCAACCCACTCAAGCTTGGGTTACTTTCACTTTGGTTTATAGTACCAAGGGAGCAAGAGGGTCTTCTGAAGTGCCTAGGTGGGGCTCAGAATCTAAATCCTGGTCCTCAAGAACTTAACTAAGACATCCTCTGCTCAGCCTCTCATTCCTTATGAAGACCGAGGGGAGAGAGTCGCTTTGGTTTGAGTGATTCCCACCAGTCTTACTGCTCAGTCAGAAAGTGGGACCCATGTTCACTTACGGAAGCGCGGCCAAAAGAAAAGGTGGCATAGAGGACCTGGACACTTGCCAATATTTCCACGCCAAGCAATTAATCTGAAAGGATGAAACAGGTCTAGGAATTTAGTTCAATAATTATTATTATAAATAGTTATCAATACTATAAATTACTATTATTATAAACATGGCTCAATATTTGGTCCTAAATCATCACAAATAGTCCTTTCTGTGTGCCAGGCACTGTTCTATATGCTTCCAAAAACTCACTGCTATCGAGTCAATTCTGACTCATAGTGACCCCATTGGGTTTCTGAGGCAGTAAATCTTTACAGAAGTAGGTTGCCCCATCTTTCTTCCAGCAGAGTGGCTGATGGGTTTGAACTGCCAACCTTCTGGTTAGCAGTCATATGCCTTAGGCACTACACCACTAGAGCTCCTTAAGTGCTTTATAGATGTTCACTTAATTAATATAACATCCTGTACTGTAGGTACCATCACTGTGCCCATTATATGGATGAGGAAACGAAGGCAATAATGAGAGACACACAAAATTTAAGTATGAGGCTGCACCTCACAGTTTTGTTCATAACCACAATAAACTGAGATACAACCTTAATGTCCCTCAGCAGGAATCAGTTAAGTAAACTATGATGCAAGCTATGGTTTAAGCATACAATGGAATACTATGCAACTATTTTGGTTTAATAAGGTAGATTTTGGGAGCTCTGGTAGCGTAGTGCCTAAGGCACTTGACTGCTAACCAGAAGGCTGGTGGTTCAAACCCATCAGCCACTCCTCGGAAGGAAGATGGGGCAATCTACTTTCATAGTGATACTGCCTTGGAAACCCAAGGAGGGGTCGCTATGAGTCAGTTCAGACTCAATGGCACATAACAACAACGACAACAAGGTAGATTTATATATATTAATATGAAATTATGCCTATGCCTTATTTTATATAAAAATCCAAAAACCCACTGCCATAGAGTCTATTCCAACTCATAGTGACCCGACAGTACAGAGTAGCACTGCCCCATAGGGTTTCCAAGGCTATAAATCTTTATGAAAGCAGACTGCTTCATCTTTCTCCCACAGAGCGGCTGGTGAGTTCGAACTGCCCATCTCTCATTTAGCAGCTGAGCACTTAACCACTGCACCACCAGGGCTCCTTATTATAAAGTGAACCAGATCAGTATGTATAATAAGCTCAATTGTGTTTTAAAATTACATATAAATGTTTCATTTATTTAAAAAAGTTTCAAAGGCAATAGCAAACTTTTCACTGCAGTTACTTCTAACCAAGGGTTTCTGAACTCCAGCACTATTGACATTTAGGAGGTTGGGCAATCTACTTCCACAGTGGTACCACCTCAGAAACACAAGGAGGAGTCGCTGTGAGTGGGATCCGACTCAACGGCAGTGGGTTTGGTTTGGTTTCTGGTCTTTATTGTTGGAGGCTGTCCCACGCCTTGTAGAGAGCATGGCAGCACCCTTACCTCTGTCCACTGGCTTCCAACAGCCCTCCCACACACACACACACACTACGACATCCAAAAATGTCTCCAGATTTTGTCAAATGTTCCCTGGAGGACAAAATTATCTCCTGCTCAATTCAGAACTGCTGCTGTACAGGCAGATTAAGAGAACTTTGACTTTCTCTGTATTTACTTTTATAAATACATAATGATTATTTATGTGTCTTCAGCAAAAATGAAAATAATAAAGACAGATTTTCTAATTAACTGGTATTTGAAGGTTCTGGGAACTGGGGAGAGTCTGGGTACGTAGTTTGTTGGGGCAACTCTTCCTGCTTGAACATGTAGGTCTTCCTCGATGTAGGTCTGACCTCCATCCATTTGATCTGGTATCACCTTCCGTGTTTGGCCAGGGCTTTTATTAGCAAGCAGTTGTTCTCACCTGGGAACTGGTTAGAAATGCAAATTCTGGGGCCTCATCCCAGACTGACCTACAGAAAATCTGGGGTGGGGCCCCCACAATTGGTGTTTTAAAAAGCCTTCCAGGTGATGCTCATGGAAGCTCATGTTTGAGAACCACAGATATAATATACAATCCAAGGGATAACAGGGCTTCATTAAAACTGCACATGCCCTAATGATTGAAGGGATAATATACCAATGTATTTCCAATTCACTAGTGGGAAACTTTGAGTTCCGGTCTAAAGCACACCGGCACCAGAGTTGGGAAAACACCTTGCCTACTCACTTGCTCGCCCTCTCGGGATTCCGTAGAGAGCTAACAATTTACACTCACAGCCTAGACACTTTCCTTCACTTGCCACCATCGAGTAGATTCCCACTCATGGTGAGCACATGAGTTACAGAGTAGAACTATTCCATAGGGTTTTCCTGGGTGTAATATTTATGGGAAGGCACCCTGGTCATGCAACAGTTAAGCGCTCAGCTGCTAAGGTTCGAACCCACCAGCCACTCTGCAGGAGAAAGATGGGGCAGTCTGCCTCCAGAAAGATTATAGCCTTGAAACCCTATGGGTTGGTTCTACTCTGTCGTCTAGGGTCACGATGAATCTGATTCGACTCAGTGACAATGGATTTTTAATCTTTACAGAAGCAGATCACCAGGCGTTTCTTTGGCAGCATCACTGATGGATTTGAACTACCAGCCTTTAGGTTATTAGCCAAGTAAACTGTACAGCCAGAGACCTTTATACCTGCTTAACCAAAAAGCCAAACCCACTGCTCTTAAATCAATTCCCACTCATAGTGACCCCAGAGGACAGAGTAGAACTGCCCCATAGGGTTTCCAAGGCTGTAAATCTTTACAGAAGCAGACTGCCTCATCTTTATCCTACAGAGTGGCTGGTGGGTATGAACTGCTGATCTTTTGGTTAGCAGCCCAATGCTTTAACCATGACACCATCAGAGCTCCTTTGTACTTGCTTAGATACTATGAAAAGTCGGTTATTGCCTCTTGTCTCCCTAAGGGTTGAAGAGTCTCTACAACAGTTTGGAAATGAAAAAGACAATTCTCTTAGACTCTTGCTCACATTCAGGAAGGACAGGACTGTTAGGGATTGATTCCAGCCCAGGAGACCATAATTATGAACATGCAAGATGGGACACCTACAAATACATTTTAAGGTTCAAATCTGAGTATGGAAGGAGCAATCTGCTGAAACTTTGACTGATGATAGGAGTATTTAGACCTTTTAAAAAATAAACTGGAGAAGATCGGGCTCACTATTTTGCCCCAAATCATTAGCTGCACCTGGACAAATCTGACAGAAGTATCTTTGGCCATCACAGTCAACCCAGACTAGCGACCTGGGTAGAGAGAGAAATCAAAAGCAGGAACATGTTTGACGATACCTGATACGGTGACAGCATGGAGAGGCTGTTCTCAAAATACTGGAAACTGGCCAGGAAGGAGTCCACGCTCATGGCTTCAATGTGTGAGCACCTCACACCTTTGATCAGCTGCCCTGCGCTAGAAAACGAGACAACGGACCCAGGAGAAGAAGGGTGGGGAACAGAGAGGAAACAAGGAGTGAGAGAAGGCAGAGTTGATGTGACACAGGTGACAGATGTGACTGTCCAGCTCTCCCTCCTGGGAAATCAGGCTCCTCTGGAGTAAGACTCCAAAGGGCTTTGTAGCCCCCAGGCAAGTTACATTCTCCTACCTCAGGAGCTCATAGGGCCTTCTGGTTGTCTTTGACAGCAGCTCATATAGGAACAAGGCCTAAGGGAAGAGAATGTCAGGGTTGATGGAGAACTCACTGTGTGCCCAACACCGTGAACCCCTGTGAGGAAGGGATGCTACAATCCCATTGTACAGATGGGAAAATGGAGGCTTCACTGCTTATGTTATTTTATTTACCCAAAATCAAAAACCAAACCCATTGCCCTCGTTCGATTCTGACTCATTCACAACTCTATAGGACAGAGTAGAACCACCCAATAAAGTTTCCAAGGCTGTAAATCTTCACAGAAGCAGACTGCCACATCTTGCTCCCATGGAGCAGCTGTCAAGCCCTAACCACCAACCTTTCAGTTAGCAGCTGAGTGCTTAACCACTGTGCCACTACCAAATCCAAAGAACCAAACCCACTGCCACTGAGTCAATTCCAACACATAGCAACTCTCATTGGGTTTCCAAGGTGGTAAATCTTTATGGATTTCTGGTAGCATAGTGGCTAAGACACTTGCCTGCTAACCAGACGGCTGGCAGTTCAAACCCACCAGCCACTCCTCAGAAGGAAGGCTGGGCAATCCTACTTCCGTAGTGATACTGCCTCGGAAACCCAAGGAGGGGTCGCTATGAGTCGGGTTTGACTCGACGGCACATAACAACAACAACAACAACAAATCTTTATGGAAGTAGATTGCCCCATCTTCCTTCCACAGAGAGGCTGGTGGGTTTGAACCACCAGCCTTCTGGTTACCAGTCAAATGTCTTAGGCACTATGCCACCAGAGCTCCTTTACTGTGCCAATAGAGCTCCTTTGCCACTCACCCAGGCCCATACAATTGCTAAGTAGCAGACCTGAGATTTGAACTGGTGTCCATATAATTCCAGAGCCCCTGTGCACACACTCCTGGTAACTCCCTGTTTTGGTTACTTTATGCCATTCTAATAGAAATAATATTCACAGGTGCAATAGCTTTAACAAACAGGAGTTTAATCTCTTCTAGTTTTGGAGGCTGGAAGTCCAAGTTCAAGGTGCCAGGCTCTAGGGGCTGGGTGAAAGCCCCTTGACCCTGGGCTTCAGCTCTGCCTCTTGCTCCTGGCCCACTGAAGCTTGGGCTTCTCTTCACTCAGGCAGCTGATGGCTGCTGAGGCTGACAAACTTAAGGTTAACAAGTAAAATTACAAACTCCCTGATATTACCAAATCAGTCTCCAGGTCATTGATTCAAGTCCATTAAAAGTCTCAAGATTAGCAGAGCATGGCAGGCTGCTGAAGAAGATAGCTATGCAGGGTCCAAGCATGCCAAAAAGATGAGACCATTCTCAAAGCTTCTCCTTACATACAGAAAGCAGACCACATCCCTAAAGCAGCTACTCAGCTCATGGAAGATTCCGCCATGGAGTTGATCACCAGTCTCATCATGGGGAATAACCACCACCAGCTGCCCAGCCACTCAAAACCAGGCCCGGCCAGGTTGACACATAACCCTAACTGCCACACTCCCTATGTTCTAAGAGCGGATGAGGAGCAAAGGCAACAGGCAGTAAGGTTGGAGGTCTGCCTCCTATGCTTTATGAAGCTGCTGACCAAAGTCGAGGACTCTTTGTAACCTCTATTTACATCTCCACCTACTTATTCCTAAACACACAACACCCCAGAAAGCAAAAGTGAAAGACAGATGGATAGACCAGGCCATACTAGAAAGTACCACCAATAAAGTAACTCCTATTCACAGCGTGCACTCTCCTCAAATCCTCCCAGATGAGCACTCTAGGAGAACAACACATAGTAGTCAGGGGAGTCGTTTGTTTTAAGGAATGTAATTTTGCAGAATACCTAACTTGTAGATGCGATCAAGTATGATATCCATCTATTTTATAGACTCTGTAACTTTGAACGTAATTCCCCAAGCAGAATAAATTATGAGCTAGAGTTATGTGGAGGCATCTGTGACATGGCAGCTGAGGTCCTTAAGCATCATAAAGACCCAGGCAAAAAACAACAGAGGAGCACGTCCTCTGCGTGGCCCCAGAGATGTCCTCAGGCACAAGGGCAAGTTTTGTAGCCCTCCCACGGTCCTCTCCATTTCAGGAAATGGTAACTGCACCAACATAGTTGCTGAGACAAAAGTATCTTGAAGTCATCTGTGACAGAATATGTTTTCCAAAATGGCCACAACTGTATTTCCTGTCCAACAGGCTCTTCCAGAACCTCATCACTGTCCCCATCAAGAGGTGGGGTCTACGTTCCCTGTGCTTGAACCTGAGGGGGCCTTTGTCATACCTTAATGAATAGAGCACAGCAGAAGTGACACTGTGATTTCTAAGGTTAAGTCACCAACGGGGAGAGCCCTGAACCTGGGGAGCCCTGAACCACCCATGTAACAAGTCTAGCCACCTGGAAGCCACCCTGAAGCCACAGAGCTAGAGAAATCACATGGAGATAGAGAGAGGTGCCCTCAGCTGCTTGAGTCTTGCCAGCCCACATATCAGACCCAGCCTCCAGATGGTTCTAGCCCCAGCCACCATCTTAATCCAACCCTCTGAGATATCATGAGCAAGAAACCCCCAAGAATTATGCAAGAAAATAATCAAACGATTGCCAGTGTTTTAAGCTACTAAATTTGGAGGTAGTTTGTTACACAGAAAGAGATCATTGGTTCGTCATCTTTGATCCCACTCTATCACACCCCATATCCAACCTGACAGAAAATTTCACTGGCTTTACCTTCAAAATATATCCAGAATCTGACCATTGGTCACCACCTGTATTGTCACCACTCCATTCAAGCCACTAATACCTCCCACCTGGATTATGTAGTAACTTCCTCACTGGGCTCTTGGCTTCCACCCTTGCTTGCCTCAGTTTGGAGCCCACACAACAGCTGGGTGAAACGTTTTAGAATACAAGTCAGATGACGTCTTTTCTCAAACCCTCCATAGCTCCTCTTCTCACCCAGGATAGAAATCAGCATTCTCACAATGGCCTACAAGGTCCAATGAGCAGCCCCTCCATAACCTCTGACTTCTCCTCCTACTACCCTCCCCTCACATCACTCCAGCCCCTAGGCCTCTTTTCCCCTCACATCACTCCAGCCCCTAGGCCTCTTTTCCCCTCACATCACTCCAGCCCCTAGGCCTCTTCTCCCCTCACATCACTCTAGCTCCTCTGGCCTCCTTGCTATTCCTCAGACTCCAGGCTCAGCTGTTCCTTCTACCTAGAACACTCTTCCCCAGGTAGCTTCATGACTCCCTCCCTCCTCTCCATCAACTCTGTGCTCAAATGGCCCCTATTGATGAGGTGGTCCCTCGTTATTCCATCAAAAATTCCTCATTCCCCACCCTCCAGAATGCTTTTGCTCTGTTCTTTACTTTCTTCATGACCACTTAGTGTCATCTAACCAGTAGCTAGATGTTGTCAAATTGACTCCTACGCATGGCGACCGCCATGTGTGTCAGAGGTGAACTGTTCTCCATTAGGTTGCCAGTGGCTCATTTTACAGAAGTAGGTTGTCAGGCTTTTTTTTTCTGAGGTGCCTCTGGGTAGACTTGAACTTCCAACGTTTAGGTTAGCAGCCAAGCACGTAAACAGTCCCAGGGACTCCATCGTCACCTAACAGAGTGTATATTTTACTTTAAAAATCATTTCTTATCCATCTCCTTCCACTAGAACAGAAGCCCCAGGAGAGCCAAGAGCTTTGTTTTGTTCAGTCTGCATGCCCAGCACCATGAACAGTGCCTGTCACTTTTCAGGAAACATTCAGTAAACCTTCAATGAATGAATGAAATGAATGGCTGACTGAGTGAAAAGAAAGTTGGGGAAAGTTCTAAATGTAATGCCTCAGACTTGATAGCACCATGCTCCCCCAAAAGAGTACAATGGTGAATTTTACGTGTCAGCTTGGCTAGTCTATGTGCCCAGTCATTTGGTCAGACACTGGAGCTGGAGGTGTCTCTTCACTCAGGCAGCTGCTGGCTGCTGAGACTGACAAACCCAAAGTCGACAAATACAATGGCACAGTCCCAATATGACCACACAATACGGCAGGCCACTAGTTCAAGTCCCGAGACAGTCCCAAGATCATCAGGAAACACGGCAAGCTGCTAAATGAAGACTCGGCTATAAGCAGTGTCCAAGCATTCCATAAAGCTGACAAGACCCTCTCACAACTTCTCCTTGTGTACTGGAAGCAGACCACATTCCTAAGGCAGCTACTCAAATGCTCCAGTAGATTCCACCATGGAGCTCATTACCAATCTCATCATGGGGAACAACTACATCCAGCTGCCCAGCCACTCAAAACCAGGCCCAGCCAAGTTGACACAAAACCTTAACTACCACAATCACTGAGTCATATGAGAAATTATCCTCACTCTACACATGACAAAGGAGCTCTGATGGCCTAGCACTTAAGGCACTTGACTGCTAGCTAGAAGACTGGCGGTTCAAACCCACTAGCCACTCCTCAGAACAAAGGTTGGGCAATCTACTTCCATAGTGATACTGCCTTGGAAGCCCAAGGGGTCCCTATGAGTCGGATCCGACTCGACAGCAGTGCGTGTGTGCATGTACACATGAGAAAACTGAGGCCACCAAGGAAAAGTAGCTCCCCAAAAGCTAATAAGTGGCAGAGCCTGAGGTCGTGCTCAAGTCTTTATCTAACATTTTAACACTATGCTATTCAGCCTCCTGGATTTAATCACACAGAAGTACACTTCTTTTACCAAATTACAGTAACCTTAAAATTGACCTTCTTGAGAAGACAAAAAAAAAAAGACAGAAACTTGTCATTGAGCTGATTCCCACTCATGGTGACACCCTGTGTTTCAGAGTAGAACCCACACTCCACAGGGTTGTCAAAGTAGATCACCAGGCATTTCTTCCCAGGCATGCCTAGATGCCTTCAAACCACCAACCTTTCAGTTAGCTGATGAGCACATGAACAGTCTGTATCACCCAGGGTGTCTCCCGAGAAGGCAGGTAGTCAGAAATGCAGGCATGCTCTGTGGGAATCAACGTTATACCTGACTGCTCCGAAGCTCCTTTTCCTTTAGGACTGTAGAGTTGAATCCAGGTTCCCTCCACAAATCGAAGAGAGACACTTCCTTAAAGAAAGCGCCTTGTATGTCTACAAGAGCTGAGGCAGTGTCCCCTGCTTCTGTAATCTGCCAAAAGTGAGAAGAAACCTAAGAACCAGGTAAGTTGGGTAAGAGCCAGGCACTCTGCCCGGGGCTCCATAGACAATAAAATCCATCAGATACACTCAGCAACCCTATGATGGAGGATCTACAGTTATCCCCATGTTATAGATAAGGAAACTGAGGCTTAAAGATTAATTGGTTGACACTGTGGAAATAGGTTTGGTGATTCCTTAAAAAGCTGGAAATAGAAATACTATTTGATCCAGGAATCCCATTACTAGGTATATTTCCTAAAGAAGAGCCACGAAAAGATATATGCACTATTCACAATAGCAAAAAGATGGAAACAACCTAAGTGCCAATCAACCAAGGAATGGATAAACAAACTGTGGTATATATACACAATGGAATATTATGCAACCCTAAAGAATAATGTAGAATCTGCAAAACACCGCATAATGTGGATGAACTTGGAAGACATTATGCTGGGTGAAATAAGTCACTCACAGAAGGACAAATATTGTATTAGTCCACTATTGTAAAAAGTCAAGGAATGGTTTATACACAGAAGGAAACTTTGTTGGTTATGAGGGAGGGGAGGAAAAACTCCTAAAGAGGTTGAAAAACAGAAACCGAAAATTATTAGTAGTTACCAGGGGTAGGAGGGAGGGGGAAAAGGGAAGTTTTTGTTGGCAAGGGGCCATTGAACTTATGCTAATGATGGTGGAATATTTTGAAAAAGGACAGCAATAATGGTGGCACAACATGGAAAAATGTCATCAATGTCCCTGAGCTGTAGATGTGGAAGTTGGTATGTTGGCAAATGTCTTGTTATGCATGTTTTCACTACAACAAAAGTGAGGTGGGGTGGGGGGGGAGAAAGAAGCCCTAAAAAAAGACTAACTAGTTGAAAGTGAGCTTCAGGCCCCAGTCTGTTTGATTCCAAAACCCAAACTCTTCATTGTGACTGTATAAGCTACTGCTATCTGCAAGCTGTTAGTGGTTTAGGTCAAACCCCTAGGTTTGGTTTCTCAGCAGATTTTGCAATTGAACATAACAGGTCTGAGAGAGTAGGATGGCTGAAGGAGGCACTGCCAAGTGAGAAAGGAATGTCAGCGTGACTTTGTACCATGCAAGGGGCTTTCAGAGGCACTCTGAGGGCTTCTGGATTCATTTCCACATCAGAACAACAAAGTTTTAAGTATTATTTAATCAAGAAATCTGATTTTTAAAAGGATTCCAGATTAGTCTGACTAGGGAGAGGGAGAGGTCTGGGAGAAGTGTAGTCTGGCCAGAGAGGGTCTTTCTGGGAAGAAGAGAACA
>NW_006921963.1:1813606-1814634 GCF_000298275.1 Orycteropus afer afer
TGGAAACCCTATAGGGCAGTTCTACTCTGTCCTATGGGGTCCTGTGGGGCAGAAAAGACTTCACGGCAACAGGTTTGGATTTTGGCCTGGTTTTTTTTTTTTTTTAAGGAACCTTGGGTGGTACAAATAGTTAAGTGCTCAGCTGTGAACTGAACTTTGCTGGTTTGAATCTACCCAGAATTACCTCATCAGAAAGGGATGGAAAAGCGAGTGATCAACGCAGTGGCAGGGAGGAAGAGGAAGACACAGAGAGGTACCACTGGAGTTAGACAACAAAGATGAACACTTCTGCACGTATAATACTGCACTGTCAGTGATGGCAAGCACTGATCTACGGGTAGATAGATGTGTGGGCAGGCTGAATGATCAGGTATGTCTAGGCAGAGGGGAGTGTGCCCATGACCACGTATAAAGTTGGCAGACAATGTTTCTATATGTGTATTTGTGTGTGGTGTAAGAATGTCTGGGTGTATAGTAGAGCTTACAAGGGGCAAGGTTGTGGTGGCTTCTTGGCCACAGCCAGCTACCCTGAGGGAGCAAGTATTGCATCTGGGGGCTTGGGACCATGGTCACAAGGGATGTCAAGCCCTATCAGTCATTATACTTGGTTGTTTTTCCTCCTTTAGAGTAAAGATGCTAGACAGTTCTCCATATAGTGAGAGTCTTGCTTCAGTGGTTTCCTTTAGTTATTCCCTAGATTCTCACTGTCTCCAAAGAAGGCAAGACCTTTCAGGTTCTTGGCTTCTTAGTAAAATTTGCCTCCTCTCGAAGAGCTGGGTACTCAGGATGAGGCAACCCACTTTGTCATGGGTCTTCTGGGAGGGAAGAAACCAAAGAAGAATCAAATTCACAGAGATTTGTCAAGGTGGACTCAGGTGGCCCCAGTCAAAGTCCAAAAACAGTGAAGGGCAACAAAGTCTTTGAAATAAACTCAACATGAGTCTAGCAAGGGCAAACTCGGTGGGCTAGCCTTGGCCCTGAGGCAGAACATGAGAAGGGTGGACCATGATCATGATGGAGGGAGTATG
>NW_006921963.1:1815205-1816442 GCF_000298275.1 Orycteropus afer afer
TCTAATCCTCATGAGCCAGTTTCCACCCTGGGCAGCCGCTATGTGTAAACAGAAAGAGAAGGACAGCAAAATGTTTAGGGTTCATGTGTTAGGGGCTGGAGCCCTTTCAATGGAGACTGCCACAGGGAGACTAATTCCCCAGGAAGAAGGCCCATTTCCTACCCACAGGAGCAGCTAGAGCATGGACTAAGGCTCCTGCCTCGTCCAACCAGGATCTTATGTGGTAACTGTTCCTTCCCTAGAAGAAGCAAGAAAATCCTAGGATGAATCCCATATATTGATCAACAAGTCAATGATAGCAAACACATAATGGCCTCATACTCTACAATGCATGTTGTCCCACCTTCTTTATGTGTATTAACTCATCTAATTCATACAATAATTCTATGGAGTATGTGCTACTGTTATCCCATCTTACAGAGAGGAAAACTGAAACAGAGAAGATGAGCAAATTTTCCAGAGACACATAGCTATAAATGGCAAAGTGAAGATTCAAACCCAAGTAGGCCTCATCACTATCTTCCCACTGCTGTGTGAGTATAGCTGGCCCTTGGGTCTCAGGGAACTAACAACTCCAACTGACCTTCTCATGGGCCAAGTACTTGGCAGACAAAATGATGACCTGGCTCCTGGCCCAGCCTGAGACCTGGTTAAGGGTGGAGATGGCACTGTGCACGGACTCAGGGGAGAGGGATTCCAGTTGACTGTAGGTCAACCCCACAACTGCATCTGACAAAGAGCCCAGTGTCTCGTTGAGGGTCTGGTTCTCAGTGGCAATGTCCAGGAGATCGGCTTTGAGCTAGAAAGGGAACAAACAACCTAGAATAAATGTTGACAGAAACCAGGCAGTTGCTTCCCCTATCTCCATCCCAGGGTGTAAGGATTCTACACCACCCTCCGTCAAGCCTGCCCCTCCAAGCTCTGGGACAACAGATAAGGGAGAAAAACTCTTACCACATCCAAACACTGAGCCAACCCCTGCAAATACCTTCTCTGGCCTTGGCTTTCATGTGCTATAAATTCACTTTGTGCTTCATTTAAATGTTAATTTGTTATTAAATCATCTTTAAAGCAAAGCAGAAGGAAATTTTGTTCACTTCAAGCCTAACTTCATCACATTCCTTTCCTTTGTGACCTTGAACTTTATATCCATGTATGTGGCTGCTTCTCGTTCATGAAGCATCTGGTGGTGGTTTTTTCCATAATATATAATCTGTGTAAAAATCATTCTCAATAG
>NW_006921963.1:1817492-1818766 GCF_000298275.1 Orycteropus afer afer
GGCTGACAGCTAGAACTTATACCAGTACCATACAGCACTTTTTTCTTTTTCTTTTTTTCCTCTCTTCTTAGTTCTTCCTCTTTGCCTCTTATTTATTTCTTTTTCTCTTTTCTTTTTTTCTTCTTCTCCCTCCTCCCTCCTTGTTTTTCCCCATCAGTCAAGAACTAGTGATCCCACCAAGCCATAACTCATCACACCTGCTGCCTCTCCCACTGGACAAGGACCACCACCCACTCTAGCACCATTGGATCAACAACAGACAGCAACCAACACCCATCCTGCCTGCTCTATATGACCAGCAATTAGACACTCATGAACAAATTCCCACTTGCTATCAAATTCACCCAGAGAAAGGTGGTGAGCATTCCAGTGCTGGCAAACTAGCAACCAGAGTAGCACACTGGCCCAACTGTTGGGTATATTTTAAAAAATCACAAAACAAGAATTCAGGGTGAAGAAAACCAACATACAACCAACAAATTAATATGATAACATTACATCTTGGAGACAACAGACAACTTCAAATCACACACAAAAAAGGATAAGATGGCTCGAGCAAGTGACAAAAAATATAGGGCCAGAATATCTTCTGGAGAGATAAATGCTATTGGAATGACCTGATAAGAAATTCAAAAGAATTATACTTACAGTCCTTCAAAAGATTAAGAAAGAGATCAAGGAAAACAAAAACAATACAAAAGAAATTGATAAAATAAATAGAAAGTTAGAAACCATATAAAAACAGCAAATAGAAATCTAAAAGATTAAGACTAACATTTCAGAAATAGATAATGCATTAGAATGGTAAAGGAGTAGAATTTAATCAAGGGCAGACAGAATTAATGAAATGCAAGACAAATATCTTAAAACTAATCTGTTGGAGGAACAATCAGAAAAAAGAATGATGTGAATTATGTGAGACACCATCAAGAAGAATAACTTACCTATGACTGGAATTCCAGAACAGGAAGAAACAGGAGAAAGAAAAAAGAAGAAGAAGAAGAAAAACAAAATCTGAGAAAATTGTTGAAGATTTGTTGAAAGAAATTTTCCCTAATATCATGAAAGACAAGAAATGTATTCAATAAGCTCAATGAAACCCAAATATGATAGACCTCAAAAGAAAATCACCAAGACAGGTGATAATGAAACTTTCCAAAGCCAAAAACTCTCTCTCTCTCTCTCTCTCTCTCATGCTCACTGCCATAGAGTCAATCCCAACTCATATACTCATAGCAACCCCTCCTTGGGTTTCCGAGGTGGTATCTCTACAG
>NW_006921963.1:1819781-1820488 GCF_000298275.1 Orycteropus afer afer
AGAGACACACCTTAGACACAAAGACAAAAATAAGCCGAAGAACAAAGGATGCAAATATATATATCAAGCAAATGGCAATTAAAAAAAAAAAAAGAGCAGAAGTGACAATATTAATTTCTGATAAAATAGACTTCAAAGCAAAGACCAGCAAAAGAGACAAGGAAGGACATTATGCAATGATAAAACGGGCAATCCAACAAGAAGGCAGACCATAATAAATATCTACATATCCAATGAAAGAACCTTAAAATGCATAAATAAAACTTTAACAGAATTGAAAAGAAATATATACAACTCCACAATAACAGGAAGGGACTTTAATATACCACTTTAGATGAAGGACAGAACTAGAAAAAAACTCAACAAAAATACAAAAGGGAATTAACCAACTGGACCTCATAAACATATACAGAACACTCCACTCAACAACAGCACAACAGCATTCTTTTCCAGTGCACATGGAACATTTTCCAGAATAGATTGTATGTTAGGCTACAAAACAAGTCTCAATAAATCTAAAATCATCAACATACTACAAAGCATCTTCTCGGATCACAATGCTACAAAATTGGAAATCAACAACAGGAAAATCAAGATAAAAAAAAAAAAACTCAAATACATTGGAGGCAAAAAAAAAAAGAAGGTGGGGACCAGGTTTGCTGGTCCAATAGAGCCTGGTGGAACCACTGAGACTATGGCCCCTAGCT
>NW_006921963.1:1821123-1825235 GCF_000298275.1 Orycteropus afer afer
GGGCAGTGCTTTGTTCTATTGCACATCGGGTTGCTTTGAGTCAGAGCTGACTTGATGGCATCTAACAACAACAACAAACACCAGAAGAAAGGAAATAATGAAGATTCGAGCAGAAATCAATGAAACTGAAAAACAACAGAAAGATTCGATAAGACTAGAAGTTGGTTCTTTGAAAGTAATAATAAAATTGACAAACCAGTGGCAAAGTTAACAAAGGAAAAGCAGGAGACGATGCAAACAACACAAATAAGAAATGAAATAGGCAATGTCACAACAGAATCAACTGAAATAAAAAGGGTAACAACAGAATACTATGAATACTTGTATTCCAAAAAATTTGAAAACCTAGAAGAAATGGACAAACTTCTAGAAACACGCTACCTACCCAAACTAGTGCAATCTAAGGTAGAAAATTTGAGCAGATCTATCACAAAAGAAGACATTGAACAGGAAGTTAAAAAGCGCCCAACAAAAAATATCCTGGCCCAGATAGCTTCACTGGCAAATTCTACTAAACATTCAGAGAAGAGTTGACACCAATTCTACTCAAACTATCCTACAACATAGAAAAGGATGGGATACTCATGGATTCATTCCACGCAGGATGCAAAACCCTGATACTGAAACCAGACAAAGACATCACTAAAAAGAGAAAATTATAGACCAATATCCCTCATGAACATAGATGTAAAACTTCTCAACAAAATCTTAGGCAACAGAATCCAATAATATATCAAAAAATAATAATAATACATTCTGACCAAGTAAGATTCACACCAGGTATGCAGGATAGTTCAACATCAGAAAAGCAATCAGTGTAATCTGCCACATAAGTAAAACAAAAGAAAAGAATCACATGATCATACTAATCAATGCAAAAAAGGCATTTGGCAAAATCCAACACCCATTCTTGATTTTTAAAAAATGCTCAGCAAAATAGAAATAAAAGGGAAATTTTTCAATGTAATAAAAGACATACAGACAAAACCAATAGTCAACATTATTTTCAACACAGAGAGATGGAAAACACTCCCCTAGCGAATAGGAATCCAACATGGATGCCCTTTATCACCACTCCTATTCAATATTGTACTGGAAGTCCCAGCCAGAGCAATAAAGCAAGCAAAGGAAATAAAAATCATCCAAATTGGTAAATTGTCGATGCAATGATCCTGTTCATAGAAAATCCAGAGACTCAACAAGAAAACTACTGGAACTATAGAAAGATTCAGCAAGGCGGCAGGATACAAGATCAACATACAAAAATCAGTTGGATTCCTCTACACTAACAAAGAGAACTCTGAAAAGAAAATCAAGAAAACAAAAGCACTGACAATAACCACCCCAAAAATGAAGCATTTAGGAATAAATCTAACCAGAGATACAAAAGACCTATACAAAGAAAACTACAAAATGCTACTACAAGAAATCAAAAAAGATCTACATAAATAGAAAAGCATACCATGCTCATGTATGAGAAGAATTACCATTGTGAAAATGTCAGTACTCCCCAGATTCTATTGTCATTCCGTAAAAAGATGGAAATACTAATCACCAACTTTATATGGAGAGGGAAGAGACCCCAGACAAGTAAAGCCCTACTAAAGAAAAGGAAAAAGTGGTGGGCCTCACACTCCCAGGTCTCAAAACCTACTACACAGCCATGGTAGTCAAAACATGGTGGTATCGGTCCTGGATAGAGTGGGAGAACAATGTGGAACAAAACTCAAAATCATTTAAAAATAAAAAAAGGACCAGGTTTGCTGGTCTGGTACAGTCTGGTGGAACCCCTGAGACTATGGCCCCTAGCTGCCCTTCAGGTCTGGAACTGAACTGACTCCTGTGGCTTCCAGTCAAACATAAGACAGGTATATGAGGTGAACATTTACATTAGGTAGATACATCACTTGGAGCGAACAATCATGGGAGAATAGAAGGGTTGTGTATGCACAGGGAAACAGCTCAAGGGGCAGAAATGCATGGGAGGGAAGGACCCAGGGAAGAGGTGGCTATGCAGAGGAAGTGGGAGGGGAGCTGTTGCATTGTGGAAAATTTCAGTCAATGTCACGAGACAAAGCGTAAGTGAGCTGCTGTATAGAAAGTGAATTTGCTCTGTAAACTTTCACCCAAATCACAATAAATTTTTTATTAAAAAAATGGTGGTATTGGTACAATAACAGACACATAGATCAGTGGAACAAAATCAATAACCCAGAAGTAAATCCATCCACCTGTGGAAAGCTGATCTTTGACAAAGGGCCAAAACTTATTAAATGGGGAAGAGATAGTCTCTTTAACAAATGGTATTGGCAAAACCAGACATCCATTTGCAGAAAAATGAAACAGGATCTTTATCTTCCACCATATACAAAAACTAATCAAGATAGATCAAAGATCTAAATGTAAAACCTAAAACCAGGGAGATATAAAAAGAAAAAATAAGAGCATACTTAGGGGCTCTAATACGTGGCATAAATACACTATCAAACATAACTAAAAATGCACAAACAGCAGAAGACAAACTAAATGACTAAGATCTCCTGAAAACTAAACATTTAAGAAAGACTTCACCAAAAGTGTAGAAAGAGAACCTACAGACTTGGGGGGGGGGGTGGAATTCACAATGACATATCAGACAAGGACTAATCTCTAAAATTTGTAGAAAACTTCAACATTTCAATAACAGAAAGATCCAATTAAAAAACACACAGAGGACATGAAAACTCTACCAAAGACATTCAGGAGGCCAACAAACACGTGAAGAAATGCTCGCAATCATTAGCCATTTCAGAGATGTAGATCAAAACAACAATGAGATATCTTTCACCCCAGCATTAATAACAAAGTTCAAAAAAACAGGAAACAACAAATGCTGGCAAAGGTGCAGAGAGACTGGAACACACATACCCTCCTGTTGGGACTGTAAAATGGTGTCACCATTGTGGAAAATAGTAAGGCACTTCCTTAAAAAGTTGGAAATAGAAATAGCATATGATACAGCAATCCCACTACTAAGTACTTAGGTTGTTTCTATCTTTTTTTTTTTTTTTCCTTATCTCTAGGATATACACTAAGTATGGATCCTAGAGAAATAAAAGCAGCATTATTCACAATAGCAACAAGATAGAAATAACATAAGTATCCATCAACAGACGAACAGACTACGGTACACGGCATGCAATGGAATACTATGCAGCATTACAGAATAATGATAAATCTGCGAAACACCTCCTTAACATGGGTGAACGTGGAGAGCATTATGCTGAGGAAAGTTAATCAATCAAAAAATGGCAAATATTGTATAAGACAACTACTGTAAGAAGTCAAGCAAAGGTTTACACAATAAAGAATCATTCTTTGAAGTTGACCAGTGGTGGGAAGAGAAGGGGTGTGGGGAATACTAACTAGAGGGTAGACACATACTACTTCGGGTTAAAGGAAAGACAACATAAAATAAGGGAAAGGTCAGCACAAAATTATCAAGGCAAGAGAAGACACCGTGAGAAGCACAAGAGTTACAGAAACAAAAGCAAATACTATTACATACACGATTCTGCAATAACAGTAACAACAACAATCTACACATGGATGAACAGGCATGCAAGCTGAACAGGTCTGAGAAGCCAAATGGGACTATACCCATGAATGTATAATAGAGTTTTATTGACAAAGGATATTTCTACACATGTACTTATATGTGCTGCAAATACAACCCTGAATATAGTAGCGCATACAGGGGGCAAAGTTATGAAAATTTCTTAGCCATAACCAGGCACCTTAAGAGCATTAGTCACTGGAGGTGGAGGCTCAGGACCATAGTCTCAGGGGACATCAAGGTCAACTGGTATAAGATAGTCCACAAAGACAGTGTTCTGCATCCTACTTTAGTGAATAGCAACTGGGGTCTTAAAAGCTTGGGAATGGCCATCTAAGGTGCAACTTTGGTCTCTCCACATCCAGAGCAAAGAAGAGTGAAGGAATCCAAGGATACACAGAAACAATCAGCCCAGAGGACTAATGGACCACGCAAACTTCCATGACCCTAAGACCAGAAAAACTAGATGGTGCCCAGCTACCACTGCTGACCACTCTGAAAAGGATCACAATAGGTC
>NW_006921963.1:1825565-1826705 GCF_000298275.1 Orycteropus afer afer
GGGTTGCTATGAGTCGGATCCGACTCAATGGCAGTAAGTTTGGGTTTTGGTTGGTTGGTTGTTTTATCAGGTTTCCAAGGCAGTAAATCTGGATTGTCCCAACTTCCTTCCACAGAAGAGCTGGTGGATTTGAACCACTAACCTTCTGGTTAGCAGTCAAATGCCTTAGGCACTGTGTCACCAGAGCTCCCTATATAGGGTGATTCTATTCTGTCCCATAGGGTCGGTATGAGTCAGAATCGACTGGATAGCAGGGGTTTGATTTTGCTAATCCAGTGTTCTCAACCTTGGCTGTATTGGAACCACCTGGGGAGCTTTAGGAGCTCTGGTGTGCAGTGCCTAAGGCGTCTGACTGACTGCTAACCAGAAGGCTGGCAGTTCAAACGCACCAGCCACTCCTCGGAAGGAAGGTTGGGCAATCTGCTTCCATAAAGATACTGCCTTGGAAACCCACGGAGGGGTTGCTATGAGTTGGGATCAACTGGACGGCAGTGAGTTTGGGTTTTTTTGGCAGGGGGAGCTTTTAAACCATACCATACCCATGCCACCAAAAACCATCTTCCTTTGAGGCAGCTCTGTGTTCCATGGGATTTTCAATGGCTGATTTCTCAAAAGTAGGTCACCAGGCTTTCTTCTGAGGTATCTCTAGGTGGACTCGAACCACCAACCTTCCCATTAACAGCTGAGCACATTAACCTTTCACACCACCCAGGGACCCCGTACTCAGGCCACATCCCACACTGATGACATCAGACTCTCTGGGAGTGGAGCCAGGCATGAGTGGGACAGGTACAGTAAAGTTTGCAAAAGCTGGAACCTGGGGAAGGTGGAAACCTGCCAGCAAAGGAAAACTCAAATATTTCCCACTAAGCAGAGAGTGACTAAAAAAAATAATAATAAGTGGTGAGTGCACCTTGTCAACAGCGGAAAACTCGGGATACTGGGGAAAACAAGGCAGTCCTTCGGAGTTCTGGCTCTCACAGGTTTCACTGTGCATCCAGGGTTCCGAACCACTACTTCATCTCCGTACTATTCAAAGTATGAGTGCTGGACCAGCAGCTTCGCCAGCACCCGGAGCTTGCTGGGAGTGCGGAGTATCAGCCCATCCCACACCTGCCCAGTCAGCACCTGCTCTTAGCA
>NW_006921963.1:1827535-1829262 GCF_000298275.1 Orycteropus afer afer
TAGTAATACCACCTCGGAAACCCAAGGAGGGGTCGCTAGGAGTTGGATCCGACTCAAAGGCAGTGAGTGCATGTGTGCGTGCGTTACCTAAGTTAGGCACTCTGGTAGCACAGTTGGTAAGGTATTTGGCTGCTAACCAGAAGGTTGGTGGCTCAAACCCACCACTTGCTCCAGGGGAGGAAAATGAGTCAATCTACTTCCATAAAGATTTACAGCCTTGGAAACTCAATGGGGGTTGCTAAGAGTTAGAATCAACTTGATGGCAGTAGGTTTTTGTTTATTTTTTTACCAGGTAAACTAAAAAAAACCAAACTCAATGCCATGGAGTCGGTTCTGACTCATAGGGACACACCCTTGGGTTTCTGAGGCAGTACCTCTACAGAAGTAGATTGCCCAGTCTTCCTTCCAAGGAGTTGCTGGTGGGTTTGAAATGCCAGCCTTCTGGTTAGCAGTCAAATGCCTTAGGCACTATGCCATCAGAGCTTCTGTAGGGGTTCTCATTAGACCCATTTCACAGAACGGCAAACTAAGACTCAGAGAGATCAAGTACTTGTCCAAGGTGAGTCATGGATCTGGAACTTAAATCGAGATCCCTCCAATTATCCATCTGTCCTCCTGGGATGGTAAAGAGCAGAAGGAAAGAATGGTGCTAAGTTAGCCACAGAAATTACTCCATTTTCCACATATGGATAATGAGTTTTTTCCACCCTGAGAGAGTCTCTGAAACAGAGATTTATTTCCAGGATGCCTTTACTACCTACACCACAACCCCCCACCCCCAGATGATGGACAGACGTCAGAAAGAAATAAAAATAAAACAAAAGACAGGAGGAAGCATGGTGTGGGGGCAGAGATGGGAACTGAACCCAGATTCAGCTGAAAGCTAGGTACCTAGTGTTTAAGAGCATAGATTTAGGGTTCCTGGAGAAGCCCAGTTCTATGAGATGTCTGATCTCCACCAAGTTACTTAACTCTTCTGCAAAGTTGTTACACACAGTGTATGCAGTACACATCCTATACTACTGTGCAGAGCACCCTGCCTCTCTGAGCCTTTAATAAAAGAGAGTTTGCTTGTTCCTCATTGTACATCATAATATACATGATGCATGAAGGAATGAAGCTTATCTTGAGAAGAGGTATACCAACCGATCAGTATAATGCCTGATGGATACTAAGCACTCATTCATTGATGGAAGCTTAGAGTTAGTATGAACTTGACTCAGCATCACTGGACCACCTGGATGCCCATGTTCAGAGCCAGTTCTACCACCTCAGAAAGACATTGACATGCTCAGACATGTCCACAAGACAGCAACAACGTCAGGGAAAGGATTGAAAATGTGTCTGATTAAAAAAATGAACATGTTTAACCCTGAGAAGACAAAAAAAAAACTCTCTCCCATCGAGTCAATTCCAACTCATAGCGACCCCTATTCAGTTTCCAAGGCTGTAAATCTTTACAGAAGTATATCACCCCACCTTCTTTCCACAGAGCAGCTTGTGGGTTTGAACAGCTGACCTTCTGGTTAGCAGCCAAATGCCTTATCTACTACACCACCAGATCTCCTTTGAGAAGGTTCAGGGGAAGTGACATCTGAATATCAATAACTACATTAAAGGTAATATTTATTGAGCACTTATTACATGTCAGGTCTTTAATGAGATAGGCAGATTATTCTTTCCCATTTTATAGATGGGAAAATGGAGGCACAAAATCACACAACTTT
>NW_006921963.1:1830462-1831419 GCF_000298275.1 Orycteropus afer afer
AGTAAATGCCGGGTATTTAAAATGTTCCATTACCATACTTGGGGCACTTGATTGGGTTGTTTAAAATGTTTGGCCTAGAGGACATTCTCAGAAAACCCTGGTTCCCTTCTTGCCCTTCTAATCTCTTCAAAGGGTGATGTCTCCTTGGGGAGTCACCTCCCATTACATGCACAGAGAGATGTGGGAATGTTCAAAGAGATGGACCAATCACCTCCCTTCCATTCTGGGATCTCCTGCTCCTCAGAGCAAGTTGGTGCTTAGATCTCAAGCAACAGCTCGGAGGGCCCAGAGCCTATGCCCCTTGCCTGTGGATGGTGGAAGTATTCCTCACGTCAAAGCTGGAGGAGCTGATCCTCTCCAGAAACGCCTGGGCCAACTCAGGTGTGACATCGTAAACTGTGTCCAACTGCTTGGTGGCATTGTCGTAGCTGATAAACAGCCCAATCTGGTGAACAAGGATGAGAAGATTAGCGAGGAGGGCTGATGTGGTCCAGAGTGACCGCACCCTAGGGGTCTGTGATGTACCTCATCCCAGATATTTAGACAACGGTGGTTCTCATTTTCCTTGACTTCTAAATCATCTGTAACTGCTGGGTTAGCTGCTTCTTCAACTCCACTGTTATTAGGAAAGTTGTTGTTCTATTTTAATATCCGAGCAGTTGAATTTTTTTAACTTCATATTTGTACATTAATTTATAGATTTGTTATATTGAGGTCAAAGACTGTGGTCCACAAAATTTCAGCTTTGGGGAATCAGATTTTAATAGATGATCTAGTTTATAAATGGCCATCAGGTGATAAAAAAGAATATGTGTCCTCTTTGTAAGAAATAAAGCTTTATATTTCTGTGTGTGGGTGTGGGTGGGTGTACACAGTTACAAACACATACATAATCAACATTATTGAATATATTCTTCAAAGTCTCTATATTGAAGGTGAAGTTCTCTATTACGATAT
>NW_006921963.1:1849846-1854097 GCF_000298275.1 Orycteropus afer afer
GCAGCATGTCTGGCCTTGCAGTAATAGGCCTTGGTTTACTGCTGGTAATCCTGCCTTCCCCTTGTAGGGTTAGAGGAGGTCAGAACATGTGGCCTCCTTGTAGTTTTAGCACTGACCTAGGGCCAATTAGTTCATCTTTCTGTGCCTCAATTTCCTCATCTGGGAAATGGATCAATGGTGTCATTCTCACAAGGAGAAGAGGGATGGCAGGGTAGAGTGGAAAGAAGCCAGAACAGGGATTCAGGATACCTGACTTGAGCTGAGATTAAGGCAAGTTCCATGGGGTCACCTCAGGGATGCTGTCCCTTCTCTGGGCTTCAGTTCCTTCATCTAAGAAAGAAGTCCATTAGGATGGCTTCACTGGAAGTAGGGATATATTCTGGACTCCTCACTAAGAACTAGACATCTGGAGTCAGGCAATGTTCCATTTGTATTTTTCTACTGTTTTTCTTATGCAAGGCTTGAACTTATCTCCTAGTTCTTATTCAAAGTCTACACAAAGTTGGTTGTTGTAGTGGACATCTGTAGGGTTTGCTTGCCCGGTGTCCACCCCTCTTCTCTCATAACAATACCTCAATTTTTCTTGGAGAAATCACACTACTCCCATCCGTGGTCCATGTTTGAGTGTGATTGTGACCCACATCTAAATTCAGCATAGTGCCTAAGGCATTTGACTGCTAACCAGAAGTCTGGCAGCTCAAACCCACCAGCCACTCCTCAGAAAGAAGGCTGGGCAATCTACTTCCATAGTGATATCACCTCAGAAACCCAAGGAGGAGTTGCTATGAGTAGGGCCCGACTCAATGGCACATAATAACAACAACAACAGCAGCAACAATGATTGGCTCAAGGATGGGTACAGGACCCAGTCTGAACCAATGAGAATCAGGTCCAGAGCTTTGTTTAGAACTCTTGGAAAGAGAGATTCTTTGACTCCGCTAGACTTGGCACCCTAAGGACATAAGCCTGGAACTTTCAGAGCTACCACATCTGCCTGCCTGAGAGTGTGGCCAGCCCAGAGGAGATCAGAGGTGACAGATAAGGAGCCCAAAATGTTCCTAATGGCATAATTGGAACCTCTGGATTCAGCTGTGCCTGAATTCAGTCCTAAACTTAAACTATTTGAATATATGATCCAATAATTCCCTTTTTGGCTCCAGCCACTAGCAATGGCTTTTCTGTCACTTGCAACCAGATGCAACACGGTCAATGGACTCCCTCTCCCAATCATGTTCTCTCTACCTCCAATAAACTCCCTCTCCCAATTACGGGAGAATCTGAGTGAACAGGGTGGGAGGGGAGTGCTGACATTAAGAGAGATTTTGCAATGACCAGAAGAGCAAAGGCATTTCATGGGATACATGCCTTGACCAAAGAAGGGCATCCTGGAGACAAAACAAGATGAGTGTATTGTCTGTTTCTCCTCCAGTCCTCTGGCTGCAAAAAGAAATAATAAAATCTCCCACATCATTGTCATCATGTTGATCTTTCTCTTCTTCTAAGTCATTTTTAAATTGCTCTCAAGTCCCTAAAGAGCTACAATTAGTAAAAGGAGGGAGCTGACAGTGGTAACAATGCCGACAAACTCTAAAAACCAAACTCACTCCCACTGAGTTGAATGCAACTCATAGAGATTCTCATTTGGTTTTCAAGGCTGTATATAAAACTTTATGGAAACAGAGTGCCCCGTCTTCTTTCTGCAGAGCGAGCAGCTGGTGGGTTTGAACCATTGACTTTTTGGTTAGCAGCCAAATGCCTTAACCACTACACCACCAGAGCTCCAGTAACAACGCCTAGAGCCCTTCAAGTCCTAGATGCAATCATCTGATTAGGTGATGCCCAAAGTGTAATTTTATGTAAGGCTAGGTGCTAACAAAATTAACTAACCTGCACCTCAAAAGTAGAAAATTACTCCTTTTTTTCAGTGCTCTGTCAACTCTTCTGCTTTCAATCAAGGAAAATGCCCAATTTAGTGCAGGAGGGACCAGTCCCTGCAGAAGGACATCATGCTTAGTAAAGTAGAGGGTCAGGGAAAAAGAGGAAGACCCTCAAGGAGGTGGATTGACACAGTGGCTGCCACAATGGGCTCAAATATAGAAACAATTGTGAGGATGGTGCAAGGCTGGGCAGTGTTTACTTCTGCTGTATGTAGGGTCACTATGAGTCAAACCGACTCAATGGCACCTCACAACAACCACAACAACAGTTTCTTCCAATTGTGATGTTGATGAAGAATATGGAATATACTGTGGACTGCAAGGAAAACAAACAAATTAATCTTCAATGAAATACAACCAGAATGATGCTTACAAGCAAAGATGGCAAGACGTTGGCTCGCTTTCTTTGAACACGTTACCAGGAAAGACCAATCACTTAAAAAGGACATCATCAGGGGTAAAGAGAATTTGTGCAGGTGAAGGAGGCCCTCAGCGAGGTGGATTGATACAGTGGTCGAAACAATGAACTGAAACATAGATAGCTATGGTCTTGAGGATGGTGCAGGACCAATGTTTTGCTCTGTTATACATAAGGTCACCATGAGTCACAGGCCAATTGATGTCAACTTACAACAACCAATCTCCTTTTTTAACTAAGAGGATAGGGGTCCTAGGCTCAGAGCCTTAGGCAGGCAACATACCCAGCTAGGCTTTAGTGACGTCTTTGCTTTTATTGTATTTACTTTTATGGTTACTGGTTTCCCATTTATAGTAATGATATCAACATCAGTTTTTAAATAAATATTTTAAGTAAAAAAATAAATGAATCATTATAGAGGAAAAAGTAATAGTGTCGATGGTGTTATGTTGGTGTTGGTGTGTGTTGTCAAGCCAATTTCAACTCACAGTGACCCTATAGGACACAGCAGAAGTGCCCCGTTAGGTTTCCTAGGCTGTAATCTCTACGGGAGCAGATGACCAGGATTTTCTCTCACAAAGCTGCTGGTGGGTTAGAATGGCCAACCTTTCATTAGCAGTCAAGGGCTTAACCATCGCAAAACCAGGGCTCAGATGTGGCTAAAATCGAGAGGACGATACAAGAAGGATTAAAATTTGGGAGACATTGTTTTAATTGAACTATGTCTGCACGCAAACTTTAGGTTTCTGCTCCAGACTTCACATCTGAACCCGTCCCCATCTGCCTTCTCCTCTCTGCCATATATTTCTTCTCGAATTCTCACAACTGCTGCTGAGAGATCGGGTGTAGAGTTAACAGGGTTGTAAGGAAGTACTCACAGGTTCTTAAAGGCATCCTCACGAAGGTCCCAAGGGAGCCTCTGTGTAATGTCTGGCTGGAGAAAGCTGCCTGAGGACCCTCTCAGGAGCCTGCCCAGGATTTCCACACACTCCAGGGCATTCAGCACCTGGAAACACCTCTCCAACGTGACGAGAAACAGGCTGCGGTTCACACCAGGGCTCTGCAAGGCTTGTTCCTGAATCTCTCCCAAGTCAATGATGATGTCCTCCAGCTCCTAAAACAATGAGAGACCCCAAGGTTGTCTTCAGAGCTGCCTCTCACTTTGAAAGCCCTTGGAGGGACCACACTTTGCAGCAGTGGAGAAATTTTTAACTAACACTACAGGGTTGCTATGAGTTGGAATCACTCAATGGCAATGGGTTGGGTTGGGTTGGGTTGGTTTAATACCATACTGCTATGTCAAACTTTCTAGAACTCTCCATTGCTTATAGCACAAAGTCAAAGACTTCACCTGCTTCACCCATACTAGGTAACTTCTGACTGTCCAGACACACTATGACTGTTGCACTTCAGGCCACTGCTCTAGTTGGAATTCACTTCCCATCTCCTTCTAAAAAAAATCTATAATCAAAAAAACCCCAAATTACTTGTTGTCAATTGACTCGTAGCAACCCCCTGTGTGTCAGAACAGGACCGCATTCCATGGGGTTTTCAATGACAGTGACCTTTCAGAAGCGTATGACCAGGTCTTTCTTCCATGGGTGGGTGTGAACCAGCAACCTTTCAGTGTGTAAGTGAGCACTTAACCATTTGTGCCACCCAGGGCCTTCTTAGAAATCCAACTCATCCTTTATGGCCAAGCTCAGTCATCACCTCCTTGGTGAAATTTTCTCTGTTCCCTTCTGAACTCAGCCAAAATGAGTCTCCCTCCACCATGTGCTCCCGGAGCATCTTCAATGAAACTCTACGATGCATTAAGATATTTATGTGCCTGTCTTCCTGCAAACTAGTGGTTTTCACTCCTGGCTACACACCAGATTCTTTTTTTTTTTTTTT
>NW_006921963.1:1857917-1862501 GCF_000298275.1 Orycteropus afer afer
GGCAGTGGGTTTGGTTTGGTTTATTAGATGTATGCAAGAAGCTCTGGTGATGCAATGGTAAAGCATTTGGCTGCTAACCAAAAAGTCAGTGATTTGAACCCACCAGCCATTCCATGGAAGAAAGATGAGGCAGTCTGCTCCCATAAAGATACACAGCATTGAAAACACTATAAGGCAATTCTACTCTGCCCTACAGGGTCACTGTAAGTCAGAATAAACTTGATGGCAGAAAGCATAGATATATGTAATAATTCAATGAGATTATGTATGTAAAACAGCTGGTACCTAGTAAACACTCAGCAAATGTTATCTCAATATCACAGGTGTGATGGTTAATGTTATGTGTTGATTTGGCTAGGCTAGAATCATATTCTGAATGTTCTGGCAGACGTTATGTGATCCATCACCTTCCATTTTGTGATCAGATACGAGTAGCCAATCAGTTAGAAGGAGAGTTTCCTTGGGGGGTGTGGCCTGCATCCAGTATATAAATGGATCTTCTGGCTAAGCTTACTCTCTCTCTTGATCCTGCAATCTTCTCATCTGACCTCCAGTTCTTGGGACATAAGCCAGCAGAGGTCTCCAGTCTGCCATCTGACCTGCAGATTCACCAACTCCACCAACTGTGTGAGCTAGCAGAGGCCTCCCACCTACCATCTGACCTACAGATTTTGGGTTCATCAGCCCCTGCAACCACATGAGCCAGCATAGGTCTTCAGCCTGTCATCTGACACATAGATTTGGGACTTGCCAGTCCCCACAGCTGTGTGAGCCATTTCTTGAAGTAAATCTCTCTATGTATATTTATGTATACTCTTCACTGCTTCTGCTCCTCTAGGGAACCCAAACTAAGGCATCAGGTAATGAAAAGGAAAGTTAGGGAAGGTAAGCAACGTGCTCAAACTAACACAACCAGTTAGACATGAAGCTGATATCTGAAACAAGTTTATTTGCATCCAATCCCACACTTTTAGCCATGACCCAGCACTTCCCAACTTCAGTCATTTACTGTTAGGTGGCTGACCAGTACAGTGGTTGAGTGCAACTTCCAGTGGGTTCACTCCCATAGAGTCAATTCCAACTCACAGCAACTCCCGTTGGGTTTCCAAGGCTGTAAACCTTTACAAAAGTAGATTGCCTCATCTTCTTCCCATGGAGCAGCTAGTAGGTTTGAACCACTGACCTCCCGGTTAGCAACCAAATGCTTTAAGAGTGCAACTTAGGGGTTCTTATTTTTATTCAGGTAAAATCCACTTAACATAAAAGTCATCATTAAAGTATATGATGTAGTAGCTTTCGGTACATTCATAATGCTGTGCAACCATTACTACTGTCTAATTCCAACCATCCCCTACACTTTCCATGTATTGACTAGTAGGCTGTTTCATGTATTCTTTAGTATTTTCTACATTCACTGCCATCGAGTCAGATCCAACTCACAGTGACCCCTCCTTGGGTTTCTGAGTCAATATCACTATGGAAGTAGATTTCCCAGTCTTCTTTCCAAGAAGTGGCTGGTGGGTTTGAACTGCCAGCCTTCTGGTTAGCAGTCAAGGCACTACGCCATCAGAGCTCCTACATATAAGATCATGTCATCCATAAATAGAGATAATTTTACTTGGATGTCTTTTCTTTTCTTTTTTCCTGCCTTATCATCCTGGCTCAAACTTCCAGTGCAAAACTGAATAGTGATGGTGACAGTGGACATCCTTGTCTTGTTCTTGATCTTAAGGGGAAAGTTTCACTCTTTCACCATTAATTATGATGTTGGCTGTAGGTGTTTCATAGATCAACCCCTGTTCTGCAGCAGGGGTCTGTGGATAGAAGTCAGGGTGTCTGTGACCACTGGAAGGAGCTCTGGTGGTGTAGTGGTTAAGACACCTGGCTGCTAACCAAAAAGGTTGGTGGTTCAAACCCACCAGCTACTCTATGAAGAAAGATGAAGCAGTCTGCTTCCATAAAGATTTACAGCCTTGGAAACCCAATGGGGGGTGGCTGTGAGTCAGAATCAACTCAATGGCAGTGAGTTTGTTTGGTTTGGTTTTTTGGGGGGTTTTTTTAATGATCATTGAAGAAAAAGTTGCATCTTCATTTTCACTAGCATTAGCACTAGAACTGACACTTGGCATTTCCTTTGGTGATGAACACAGGCACCAAAGAAAGATCTTTGGCTTTGTCATCAGTAGAAATCACAGATTCTTTCATGACACATCACTATTGCTACAGATGTCTCGGAATCTCATTTACACTCAACACTCCCTCAAAATTCCAGAAGTTATTAGACCTGCACTAAGACTCTTACTTTAATGATTTTAAAATATTATTCTGAGGAAGAGCATCTCTCAGGCTTCACCAGATGCCCAGAGGGGCCCACAGCTGAAGTCAGTTGCCGAGATTCAAACTCAGCTTTGCCGCTTCCAAGCTGTATAACCTGAAGTTACTGACTCAACCTCTCCAAGTCCCAGGTTCCTTATCTGCCTATTAAAATAGTAAGATTCTTATCATCCTTACGTCAGAAAGTCCTGCTGAGCATTCCATGAGTCGATGCATGTTAAATCCTTAGAAAAGTAGTTGGCAAACTATATTGCACAGGCCAAATCCAGCCTGCTACCTATTTTCACACATAAAGTTTTACTGGAACATGGCTATGCCCTTTTGTTTACTTATCAACTTTTTTAACTTATCAACTGTGACTGCACTGGAGCTACAATGCCAGAAGTGAGTGATTGCAACAGAGATGGTGTGGTCCATAAAGCTTCAAATATTTACTATCTTGTCCTTTACAAGGAGCCCTGGTGGCAAAGTGGTTAAGTGCTGGGCTGCCAACTGAAAGGTCAGTGGTTCAAACCCATCAGCTGCTCTGTTGGACAAAGATATGCCAATCTACTTCAGTAAAGATTGTTGTTGTTCTTAGGTGCTGTTGGGTCAGCTCCAACTCATAGTGCCCCTATATACAACAGAACAAAACAGCTCCCAGTCACATACCACCCTCACAATCCTTGCTGTATTTGAGCCCATTGAAAGCCTATAGGGAAGTTCTACTGTGTCCTAGATTGTCACTGTAAGCAGAATTGACTCAAGGACAATGGGTTTAGTCCTTTATGGAAAAGTTTGCTGCTGTTCCCTAGAATAACACCTGATAGGTCATAAACCCTTATCTTTGCACTGCCTTTACTATCATTCATGTCATATTTTCCTATACAAACACTTTTTTAACTTAAATTCACTTCAAAGGAAAACTTTCCATCCCTACTAAACTCACAGGTTCAAAGTATTCATTATATTTTAATAATGGACATTAATATAAACACATAATGATCAAAACGTTTCAGCTTTTTGGGGAAAATACTGATCCACCCAAACCTGTCTCCAACAAATTAAACACTAAATCTCACCCTTCTGGATCCCAGGGACCTTTTGGGGCCAGAGACCTTGCTCTGTAATGCTCTTATATCACTAACTTCATTTTGTAAATCGGATTTATCTCTGTCTCCTGTCACCTCTCCAGATGGTGAACTCCTTGAGGGCTGACAGTCTCTCATCTCTGAAACCACTGCCCACTGATTCAAAGTCTTCATTCATGGATGTTTAAAAACAAAAACAAACAAACAAACAAAAAAAAACTACTGCCGTCAAGTCATTTCTGACTCATAGCGACCCCTTCTTGGGTTTCCAACGCAGTATTTCTACAGAAGTAGATTGTCCAATATTCCTTCTGAGGAGTGGCTGGTGGGTTTGAGCCACCAGCCTTCTAGTTGGCACTCAAATGCCTTAGGCACTATGCCTATAGAGCTCCCAATAACATACTGCTCTTGTTCAGCCCAGGCACCATTGGGATTCGAACCCAGGATCTCCTGTTTACTAGACAGGCTACTTTAACCAACTGAGCCGCAGCGCCAGCCATGGATGTTTACTGAACCAAATTACTGGAAGGTCCTCAGTGCCCTGCCCCCCACTTCTTAGTAACCATTAGAATATGAACCATAAGGCTCTTCATTTGAGCTTTGGAGAAGTAAGTGAGAACCAAGGATCCTAAGCTTCCGGGGGGGGGTTCTATCAGAGGAAGAAAGATGTAAGGAGAGATACAGGAGGGTCAAAGTCTGAGTCAGACACATTCAATTCAACAAATAACTACTGGCCCTGGACTTCCCTGTTCCCACGATGCCAAGAACACCTCACCAAGCGGTCCTTCTTGTCTTCTAAGAGGCACTTCATGGCGGTGCGGAATTGATGAGCATCCGTTCCCCTCAGGTCCTCTAGCAGCTGCTGGGGCTGGTACAAACGTTGCTCCAGGTGGTTTGCCATGGCTGCCTGGATGTGCGGAGTCAGGGAGAGGGGTCAGGACAGATGACAGGAGCTCACGGTCAGCACCATGGCCAGAGGCCCAGGCACTGCACCTACTTTACAGCAGAGACCGCATGTTCCATCTGGCCAGTTCCAAAACATTTCATTCCACTGCCATTGAGTCAATTCCAACTCATACTGACCCCCATTGGGTTTCCAAGGTGGTAAATCCATGGAAATTGATTGCCTCATCTTCCTTCCACAGAGCAGCTGGTGGGTTTGAACCACCAACCTTCCAGT
>NW_006921963.1:1863141-1868884 GCF_000298275.1 Orycteropus afer afer
ATCGGGGGATCGGACTGCTGTGAGGGCCATCACATGCACAGTGGGATCGGACTGCTGTGATCCACAGGATTTCCACTGGCTGGTTTGTGGGGAGTAAATCACCAAGCCTTTCTTCCAGAACCAGACTAAACCAAAAACCCACTGGTGTTGACTTGATTCTAACTCATAGTGATCCCCGCTGGGTTTCCAAGGCTGTGAATCTGTATGGAAGCAGATCAATTCATCGTCCTTCCACAGAGAAGTTGGTGGGTTTGAATCACCAACTTTCTGGTTAGCAGCCAAATGCTTTCTCCACTACACCACTAGAGCTCATTTACCTAGAACCCAGAATGAGACTACCCTGTGCCAATTCCTGCCTTGCCACTTACTAGCTGTGTGTCCTTGAGCAAGTTGCTTAACTAGGGTTGCTAGATAAATATAGGACATTTGGTTAAGTTTGAATTTCAGGCAAGTAACAAAAAAAAATTAGTATAAGCATGTCCAAGTGTCTAGAACTGTTTCTGGCACAAAGTAGATGCTAAATAAATAGATATTGGATGAAAAATGTGTGTGTGTGTGTGTGTGTGTGTAATCCCTGGGCAGTGCAAATGATTAAGTGCTTGGCTATCAACTAAAAGGTTGGCAGTTCAAGGTCACCTAGGGACACCTCAGAAGAAAGTCCTGACAATCTATTTCTAAAAGGTCACAGCCTATGAAAACCCCACACAATGTAGTTCTACTCTGACACATGGGCTTGCTAGGAGTTTAGAGCCAGAAAGAGGCAGCATATCTCAGATTAAAGTATATATATTTCATCAGAAACCTTATTGCTAGAGAGAAAAAGGAGGGACTGCCTCTCTTTAGGCCACAGACTGATGTCCAGAAGAAAGAATGCAGATGCCATGGGGCCATCAGTCATCTCCAACAAGCGGTGTCTGGGTAAGTGGCTAACCACCAGCGCCCTGGTGTGCTCTGTAGCTCTGATGTGAATGTTGGTTGGTATTTCTGTTTCCATTAAAGACCAAGAAGAAGTGGAAGCAACAAAGACATAAGTGAGAACTTCACTCATTTGTCAATAATGAGAGTGACTTTCTTGCTGAATAAGAGTCTTAGTTTATTGTGGGCAAAATATACACACCAAAACATTCGCCAACACAACGGCCACATTTACTGTCCATGGCATTGATTAATAATATGCCACCCAGACAAGAGCTGTTGAATGTTGAAAGAGTAGTTCCTCGATGTCCTGTGCTATTCACAATGGAATGGCTGCAGACACACTACACTGACCCTGCACAGTAAACTTACCCTGCATTGTTGACACTTTCTCCATCACTTCTTTAAATCTAGACAACCAACAAATCCAGCTCTACTCTGCAGCGTTTACCAGCTTCCATGATTGTATATTCCCTCCATGATTGATTTCACGTTACCAACATGGCATCACTGACAGTAGAAGTGAGCCACTATAATTTTGAGAGTGAAATGTATTTCTAACCCTGGCCCCCTTCTCCAATTTGCCTGCCCCTTGAGAGAATACACAGAGGGGGTACAAGGGCTCACCTGCAGGCTGGCAATGGTGAAGGCAACATTCCGTGAATTCAGATAGGCCAGGATTCTGTGGGACAGGTCTGCCGTCCACGCGTGGGAGCTTCAGCCAAAGACAAACGGGAGAGGGTCACGACACGAGGTTCCCTACCAGCAGTGCTACATTAGCTGATGCCCAGGGGATTCCAGAAAGGACGGGCCAAATGGGCCAGGGATACTAGCAGCTTTGTCATTCAAAGCAGATTTCTTAGTCTAGCCCCACGGTGACAAGTTTCTAATCCTAGGACTCTGCCTGGATCCCATTCTCTTAAAGACAATGACCAATTTCTAAGCTATCTGCAATATTCTAATTCCCCTACCAATCCACTTAAATCCAAACATACTGATTTGGAAAGATGTCTTTAGTATATTAAGTTTAAAAAGCAGAGGCTGTGTGTACACAAGAGGCTGGTATATGTAGGTGGGACTGTGGGCTCAACATGTGGATTTGAATCCTGGCTTTATCTCTTACTTGTGTGATCTTAACCATATTTGCTTAATTTCTTCAGTTTCCTTTCCATGAAGTATGGGTAATAACTGTGAGAATTAAATTAGTTCACACATGTAAAGTGCTTAGAACACTAACTAACACACAGTAAATAAACTCTCACTAATTGCCTTTTATAATCCCATTTTTGTTGGCTGTAAGTAAATGAATGAATAACTGTCATGAAACAAAATATGTATGAACTGTTCTATGGTAAATGAATTTCTTCTGCAAACTTTCACCCAAATCACAATAAAAATGTAAAAAAATGAATGAATGAACAAAGAAATAAATAAAAATTTTAGCCTGAAAGAATATATCCAAAACTGTCGATTGGAGTTATTTTGGGGAGAAGAGTACTCACAAGGATCTTTCACCTTAACATAATGGGGAACCCCTATTGTGGGCTCCATGGCCACCATTTCTTTTCCTTCATGCAGCACCAGCCACTGCCACGGAGTCAGATCCGACTCATAGCGACCCCTCCTTGGGTTGACGAGGTGGTATCACTACGGAAATAGATTGCCTAACCTTCCTTCCGAGAAGTGGCTGGTGGGTTTGAACTACCAGCTTTCTGGTTAGCAGTCAAATGCCTTAGGCACTAAGCCACTTCACAGAACTCATCATATTAGGATTCCTTGTCAACATTTGTCTTTCACAGCGCTCTCGATCTCCCTACCCATGTCCCCAGGGCCTAACGCAGGCAGTGTGCATACAGAATGGCAGTGAAGGGGATGGTCCCTGGAGCCAGGCTGCTCAGTGCACAGGCCAGCTCCACCACTTCTTAGCTGTGACCTTGAGCAAACGATTCAGCTCCCTGTGCCACGGTTTCATTATTCTGTACAATGGGGGACAACAGCAGGACTACCTCAAGGGGTACTCATGAGGATTAGATGAGTTTAAATGGATAAGAGCACTTGGAACAGACATGCCTGTTCCAAGTAAGCCCTTGAAAAATGTTAGTTCCTCGGCTAGAGCAGAGAAAGAATAAATGTGCCCAGAACAAATGTATCTACTTTCAAACACTTGTGCAATGATTGATATTTCTGTAATTGGCATGCATTACTTTTTATAATTAAGAAAGGTCCACTCAGAATTTTTATTAAAAATCTATCCTATCTCCTTGGATAGAGTGGTAGAACAACGTGGAATGAAACTCAAAATCATAAAAAAAAAAAAAAAAAGACCAGGCTTACTGGTCTGATAGAGCCTGGTGAGACCCCCAAAACCCTAGCCCTTAGCCACCCTTTGGGTCTGGAATTGAACTCACTCCTGTGGCTTCTAGCCAAATAGACAGGCATCTAGAGTGAATATCTACACCAGGTAGATACAATCCTTAGCACAATCAATCACGGGGGAACAGAAGGGCAATATTTGCACAGGGAAATAGCTCACAGGGCAGGAATGCATAGGAAAGAAGGACACAAGGAAGAGGTAACTACAGGGAGGAAGTGGAAAGAGAGTGGTTACATTGTGCGGAACTGCAGTCAATCTCAAGAAACAAAATGTGTATGAACTGCTGTATGGAAAATGAATTTGCTTTGTAAACTTTCACCCAAATCACAATAAAATAAATTAAATATATAAATCTATCCTATCTCCTCCCCTCTCCCACTCTAGGATGAGTTACCTTTGAAACTGTATGAGATCCAGTAATGCTGCAATGAGAATAAAATGAAAAGACAACTTAGAAGGCAACGATTCCAGAGAGATCAGAGCCACAGTCTGCTTCACATTCTTGGAAGAAGTGAGGGGGAACATTACCATTCAGATAGCTTCCCTCTATTATTTCTTCCTAAAAGGCAAAGAGATAATATCAACTCTAACATCCAAAAGTTGGCATGTTCCAGTGAGGGTATTTTGATTAAAAGAAAAAGAAATACTCACTGCCATTTTGTGCAACAATGGATGCAAATCTGTAAGAAAGCCATTGTATGGATAACTAGAATTGAATTATATGACCTTCAAAAATACAAAGATGGGTTAGTAAAAGAGTCCCAAAAAGTCACTCCTGATGAAATTTTAGTGAATTTTAACCATACCTGTGTCCATATGTATGCAGTATGAGAAAACTGGTTTCAAAAATCCTTTTAGAATAATCCTGACAATCCTTCATACCCACACATCCTAAAACATTCTAAAGCATCATGTGCCTAAACTGATCTACACCAAAGACACTTCACTCCCTGACATGTGTACAAACCATGTAGAGTGATTCCTCACCAGACTTACCCTGCTTGGAACTTGGAACTCTCTGACTCGCCACTGCATTGCTCAGAAAAAGGAACAGGAAAAGGAAGTATGTCCTGGGTTCCTGGGACATTCTGTGGTTAACATAAGCAGAGAAGTGATTCAGATTTGTAGTTTAAAAAACTACTTCAGAACATTCAGAAGACACAAAGAAAAGACAAATAGACTCAGAACCCCTTAAGGTTTTCTGCATGTTTGTTTTTTTAGATATTTTTAAAAGTCCTTCTACTTTGTTCCATCTAACTCCCTATCCTAGTTAGTCTAGTCATCTCTCTCCTGGATGACTACAATGGCCTGTGTACATTCCCTTCCCCAGCCCATCCCTCTCAATCCAGAAAAGAGGAGTGGTTGACAGCATAGATTCTGTTATATCTGACAAGAGACTTGTATCTGAACATAAAAAGAAGTCTCAGAAGTCAGTAAGACAAATAAGCCAGTGGAATAAAGACACAAACTGAAACTTCACACACACACACACACACACACTCACACGGCCATCATGGAGTAACTGGCCATGGGTAAATTCTCCTGCCTTAAAAATTTTAGAAAATTTACCAAAATAAATTAACGTTTTAGACATTGGACAAGGAGCACAAGACTGAGATACCCGAGAGAAGGTGGAGCCCTACAATTGCTCCAGCTTACTGCCTAAAGTTCCCAGGCCACAGCACAATGAAGGGAATCCAAACAGAGCCTGGAGGTCTTGCTGGGGGAGTTGAAGAGACAGAAATGGGAGTTCAGAGATGTTCTGGTTACCTAGTGCCACTCTGACAGGAATATACCACAAATGGGATGGCCTTAACAAACAGGAGTTTATTCTCTTACAGTTTGGAGGCTTTAAGTTCAAGTTCAAAGTGCCAGGCGCTAGGAGCTGGGTAAAAGCCGTTCAACCTTGGGGTCCAGCTCTGCCTCCTGCTCCCAGCCCACTGGAGCAAGAGGCGTTTCTTCATTCAGCTGCTGGCTGCTGAGGCTGACAAACCCAAGGCTGACAAGCAAAAAGGCACAGTCCCAATGTTACCAAACCACATAGCAGGCCATTAATGTAAGTCCATTGTAAGTCCCAAGGTCAGCAGAGCATGGCAGGCTAATAAACAACAACATGGCTACATGCAGGGTCCAAGCATACCATAAGCTAGAGACTATCCCCAAGACCTCTCCTTATATACAGGAACCAGACCACATCCCAAAGACAGCTACTCAGCTGCTTGTGGTAGATCCCACCATAGAGTTGATTTCCAGTCTCATCATGGGTAATAACTACCTGCAGCTGCCCAGCCACTGAACCAGCCCCAGCCAAGTTGACATACAAATTTAACTACCACAAGGGAAGTCAAGGTAGCTAAAATCCACAGACAGGAACATTCAAAGAGGTGGGAGCTGTGTTGTTGTTGTTATTGTTGTTGTTGTTATGTGCTGTCAAGTCAGACCCGACTCATAGCA
>NW_006921963.1:1876684-1889159 GCF_000298275.1 Orycteropus afer afer
AAATGAAATCGCTGACAACTTCAATCTTTTCTCCATTTATCATTTTGTTATGTATTGGTCCAGTTGTGAGGATTTTTGTTTTCTTTATGTTGAGATACAATTCATACTGAAGACTGTAGTCTTTAATCTTCATCATAATGTGCTTCAAGGCATCCTCACTTTTAGTGAGCAGGGTTGTGTCATCTGAATATCGCAGGTTGTTAATGAGTCTTCCTCCAACCCTGATGCCATGTTCTTCTTCACATAGTCCAGATTCTCAGATTATTTCCTCAGCATACAGATTGAATCAGTATGGTGAAAGGATACAACTCTGATGCACACCCTTCCTGATTTTAAATCATGCACTATCCCCTTGTTCTGTTCAAATGACAGCCTAATGGTCTATGAGCAGGTTCCTCATGAGCATAATTAAGTGTTCTGGAATTCCAAGTCTTCACAATGTTATCCATAATTTGTTATGATCTACACAGGCAAATGTCTTCACATAATCAATAAAACACAGGTAAACATCTTTCTGATATTCTTCGCTTTCAGCCAAGATCCATCTGACATCAGCAACGATATCCCTCGTTCCACATACCCCTCTGAATCCAGTTGCATTTCTGCAAATTCCCTGCCAATATACTGCTGCAATTATTTTTTAATTATCTTCAGCAAAATTTTACCAGCATGTGATATTAATTACACCGTTCGATAATTTCCACCTTCTGTTAGATTGCTTTTTTTTGGAATGGGCACAAATATCAATCTCTTCCAATCAGGTGGCCATGTAGTATATAAAAATGGATATACCAAAAACTATAAAGTTCCTGGAAGATAACATAGGACAAAGCTAAGGGTCCTAATTTATGGCATTAATACACTATCAAACATAACTGAAAATGCACAAATAACAGAAGATAAACTAAATAGCAGGGAACTGCTAAAAATTAAATACATTATGTTCATCAAAAGACTACCAAAAGATTAAAAATAAAACCTACAGACTAGGAAACAACTTTAGGCAATGACATATCTGGCAAGGCTCTAATTTCTAAAATATAGAGGAAACTTCAACATCTCAACAACAAAAAGACAAATTATCCAATCAAAAATGAGCAAAGGACATGAACAGACACTTCACTACAGAAGACATTCAGGCAGCTAACAAACTATGAACAGATGGCTTGCAGTCATTAACCATTACCACGACCAATCAAGTCAATTCCAACTCACAGCAAACCCTACAAGACAGAGTAGAACTGCCCTCATAGTGTTTCCAAGGCTATAGATCTTGACAGAACCAGACAGTCTCATCTTTCTCCCACACAATGGCTGATGGGTTCAAACCACTGAGCTTTCAGTTAGCAGCTGAATGCCTCAGCAACTGTGCCACAAGAGCACCTTCATTAGCCATAAGAAAGATGTATATCAAAAGTACAATGAGATACCATCTCACCCCTGCAAATATGGCAAAGATCAAAAGAAACAGAGAAGAATAAATGTTGGCGAGGTTGTGGAGAGACTGGAACTCTTATATACTGCTGGTGGCACTGCAAAACGGTACAACCACTATGCAAAACAGTATGGTGTTTCCTCAAAAAGTTAGAAATACAAATACCATATGATCCAGCAATGTCAGTCCTAGATATATAGAATCCTAGAATCCTAGAGAAATAAGAACTGTGACACAAATACACATATGCACACCCATGTTCATTGCAGCATTATTCACAATAGCAAAAAGATGGAAACATAACAACATATCAAAAAAAAAAAAATACATTATGACCAAGTGGGGTTCATACCAGGTATGCAAGAATGGTTCATTATAAAAACAATCAATGTCATCCATCACATAAATAAAACAAAGGAAAAGAACCACGTGATCATATCAATCAATGAAGAAAAGGGATTTGATAAAATCCAACACCTATTCCTATAAAAAAAAACTCTCAGCAAAATAGGAATAGAAGGAGATTCCTCAACATAATAAAGGGCATATATGCAAAACCAACAGCCAACATTATTCTCAATGGAGAGGGACTGAAACCATTCCCCTTGCAAACAGGAACCAGACAAGAATGCTCTCTATCACCACTTCTATTCAGCATTGTAGTGGAAGTCCTAGCCAGGACAATAAAGCAAGAAAGGGAAATCAAAGGCATCCATATTGGTAAGGAAGAAGTAAAACTTTCCCTATTTGATGATGATATAACCCTATATATAGAAAACCAAAGACTGAGCAAAAAAAAAAAAAAAACCTACTGGAACTAATTGAGAGATTTAGCACAGTGTCAGGACACAAGATCAACATACAAAAATCAGTTGGATTCTCCTACACTGCAAAGAGATTGCTGAAAAGGTAATAAGGAAATCAATACCATTTACAATAGCTACTAAAAAAAATGAAATACTTGGTAATAAATCACACCAGGGACACAAAAGACCTACACAAAGAAAATTACAAAACACTATTTCAAGAAACCATGAGAGCTACATAAATGGAAAAACATACTGTGCTCGTGGATGGAAAGATTGAACATTGTGAAAATGTCAGTACTACCCAAAGCAATCTATACATTCAATGCAATCCCAATCCAGATTCCATCAATGTTCCTTAAGGATATGGAAAAACCCATCACTAACTTTATACAGAAAGGAAAGAGACCTCAGATAAGCAAAGCAATATTGAAAAAGAAGAACCAAGTAGGAGGTCTCCCACTCAGATCTCAAAACCTACTATATAGGCACAGTAGTCAAAACACCCTGGTATTAGTATAATGACAGACACATAGACCAGTGAAATAGAATTGGGAACCCAGAAATAGATCCATCAACCTATGGTCAGCTGAACTTTGACAACGGCTGAAATCCATCAAATGGAGAAGATATGGTCTCTTTAACAAATGGTGCTGGCAAAACTGGATATCCATTCGCAGAAAAAAGAAACAAGATCTGTACCTCACACCATACACAAAAAATAACTCCAGATGGATCAAAGACTTACATGTGAAACCTAAATCTATAAAAGGAGTCTGGTTGGAATCTTAAAAGCTTGCAAACAGCCATCTAGAAGCAATGATGGATCTCTCCTTGTCCAGAGCAAAGAAGAATGAAGAAAACCAAAGATTTGTGGAAAAAATTAGTCCAAGTGACTGGTACACCATGCAATCCTCAGCCTAGTTACTATGAGTCCAGAAGAACTAGATGGTGCCCAGCTACCACTGTCAACCACTGGGAGGGGAATCTATGTAGGAGATCCTGGATAAAGTGAGAGAATAATGTGGAACAAAATGCAACCATTTGAGAAAAAAAAAGGGGGGGACCAGATTTGCTGGTCTGATAGAGCCTGGTGGAACCACTGAGACTATGGCCCCTAGCTGCCCTTCAGGTCTGGAATTGAACCCACACCTGTGGCTTCTAGCCAAACAAAACACAGGCACATGAGGTGAACATTTACACTAGGTAGATATACTCCTTGGAGAGAACAATCATGGGAGAATAGAAGGGCTATGTATGTACAGGGACATAGCTCAGGGGGCAGGAATGCATGGAGGGAAGGACACAGGGAAGAGGTAACTATGGGGAAGAAGTGGGAGGGGAGTTGTTGCATTGTGGTAAATCGTAGTCAATGTCGTGAGACAAAGTGTATGTGAACTGCTGTATGGAAAGTGAATTTGCTCTGTAAACTTTCACCCAAATCACAATTAAAAAAAAAAAAAAAGGAGTCTGGTGCCACAGTGCCTGAGGCATTTGACTACTAACCAGAAGGCTGGCAGCTCTAACCCACCACTCAGTCCTTGGAAAGAAGAGAGGGCAATCTACTTCCATAGAGATACCACCTCAGAAACCCAAAAGATCCTTAAGGAAAAAATAGAGGCAAATTTAGGGGCCCTAATTTATGAGGAAGCAGTCACATCTGGCTTTCAGAGGGTCAGAACAGGTAGAGCAGGCCGGGAAGTGGGAGTGGAGCAGTTTGCAACAGCTAAGGTAGATGAAATTGCCTGTCAGTTTGTCGTCCTGTGGTGGCTTGTGTGTGGCTATAAGGCTGGAGGCTATGCCACCAGCGTATCAAATGTCACTAGGGTTACCCATGGTGGATAGGTTTCAGCAGAGCTTCCAGACTAAGACAGACTCAGAAGAAGGAAGAGGCAATCTACTTCTCAAAGAATTGGCTGGTGAAAACCTATGAATAGCAGTGAAACACTGTCTGATATATTACTGAAAAACTTCATGAATAGCTCTGAAACATTATCTGACATAATGCTAGAAGATGAGCCCCTCAGGCCAGAAGGCACTCAAAATATGACTAGAAAAGAGCTGCCTCCTCAGAATAGAGCCGACTTTAATGATGTGGGTGGAATAAAGCTTTCAGGACCTCCATTTGCTGATGTGTCATGATTCAAAATGAGAAGAAACAGCTGCCAACATCCATTAATCATCGGAACATGGAATGTACGAAGTATGAATCTAGGAAAATTGGAAGCTGTCAAAAATGAAATGGAACACATAAAGATTGATATCCTAGGCTTTAGTGAGCTGAAATGGACTGGTTTTGGGCACTTTGAATCAGACAACCATATGATCTATGATGCCAGGAATAACAAAATGAAGAGGAAGGGCATGGCATTCATCATCACAAAGAAAGTTTCAAGATCTATCCTGAAGTACAATGCTGTCAGTGATAGGATAATATCCATCTGCCTATGAGGAAAACCAGTTAATATTACTATTATTGAAATTTATGCACTAACCACCAAAGCCAAAGATGAGAAAATTGAAGATTTTTACCAACTTCTGCAGTCTGAAATCAACCAAACATGCAATCAAGATGTGTTCATTATCACTGGTGACTGGAATACAAAAGTTGGAAACAAAGACAAATCACTGGAAGTTAGAAAATACGGCCTTGGTGACAGAAATGATGCTAGAGAGTGCATTATACAATTTTGCAAGACCAATGATTATTCACTGTAAATACCTTTTTTCAGCAATACAAATGGCAGCTATACATGTGGACTTTGCCAGATGGAGTACACAGGAATCAGATTGACTACATCTACAGCAAAAGGCGATGAAGAAGCTCAGTATCTTCAGCCAAAACAAGGCCAGGAGCCGATTGTGGAAAAGACCATCAACTGCTCATACGCAAGTTCAAGTTGAAGGTGAAGACAATCAAAACAAGTCCACAAGAGCCAAAAAGTGACCTTGATTATATCCCTCCTGAATTTAGAGACCATCTAAAGAATAGAGTTGATGCAATGAACACCAATAACCAAAAACCAGAATTGTGGAATGACATCAAGAACAGCATCCATGAAGAAGCAAAGGGTCATTAAAAAGACAAGAAAAGAAAATCAAAATGGATGTCAGAAGAGACTCTGAAATTGCCCTTGAATGGAGAGTAGCTAAAGCAAATGGAAGAATCAACAGGATAAAAGAGCTGAAGAGAAGATTTCAAAGAGCATCTTGAGAAAACAAAGTCAATTATTATAATGAACTGTGCCAAGAGTTGGAATTAGAAAACCAAAAGGGAACAACACACTCAGCATTTCTCAAGCGGAAAGAACTGAGGAAAAAAATTAAGCCTCAAATTGCAATATTGAAAGATTCCATGGGCAATATGTTGAATGATGGAGGAAACATCAAAAGAAGATGGATGGAATACATAGTCACTATACTAAAAAGAACTGATAGATTATCATGCATTTCAGGAGGTAGCATATGATCAAGAATCAATGGTACTGTAGGAAGAAGTCAAGGTTGCACTGAAGGAAATGGTGAAAAACAAGGCTCCAGGAATTGATGGAAACCCATTGAGATGTTTTAACAAACAGATGCTGTGCTGGAGGCACTCACTCCGCTGTGCCAAGAGATTTGGAAGACAGGTACCTGGCCACCTGACTGGAAGAGATCCCTATTTGTACCCATTCCAAAGAAAGGTGATCCCACTGAATGTGGAAATTATTGAATAATACCATTGACATCACACACAAGTAAAGTCTTACTGTTGTTGTTGTTATGTGCCGTCGAGTTGGACCCGACTCATAGTGACCCCTCCTTGGGTTTCCGAGGCAGTATCACTACGGAAGTAGTTTTACTGAAAGATAATTTAAAAATGGTTGCAGCAGTATATTGACAGAGAACTTCCAGAAATGCAAGCTGGATTCAGAAGGGGACATGGAGCAAGGGATATCATAAATGATGTCAGATGGATGTTGGATCAAAGCAAAGAATACCAGAAAGATGTTTACTAGTGCTTTATTGGCTATGAAAAGGCATTTGATTGTGTGGATCATAACAAATTTTGGTACCATTGAGAAGAATGGGGATTCTAGAACACTTACTTCTGCTCATTAAGAACCTGTACATAGACCAGGAGGCTGTCATTCAAACAGAACAAGGGGATACTGCATGGTTTAAAATCAAGAAGGGAGTATGTCAGGGTTGTGGCCTTTCACCATACTTATTCAATCTGAATGCTGAGCAAATAATCCGAGAAGCTGGACTATATGAAGAAGAATGTGGCATCAGGATTGGAGGAAGGCTCGTTAACAACCTGGGATACACAGACGACACAACATTGCTTGCTGAAAGTAAGGATGACTTGGAGCACTTACTGATGAAGATTAAAGATTATAGTCTACAGTATGGATTACATCTCAGTATAAAGAAAACGAAAATCCTCACAACTGGACCAATAAGCAGCATCATGATAGATGGAGAAAAGACTGAAATTGTCAAAGACTTCATATTATTTGGTTCTATAATCAATGCTAATGGAAGCAGCAGGCAAGACATCAAAAATGTATTGCATTGGGAAAATCTGTTGCAAAAGACCTCTTTCAAGCTGACAAGGGACAAGGTTGTAGTCACTTCTTGGTCATAGCCAGCTACCCAGAGGGAGCAAATAATTGGACCTATGGGCTCGGGACCATAGTCACAGGGGACATCAAGCTCAGTGAGCATAACATACTACACAAAAACATTGTTCCACATCCTACTTTGGTGAGTAGTGACTGAGATCTTAAAAGCTTGCACATGGCCATCAAGGTGCAACGATGGGTGTCTCCTCATCCAGAGCAAAGAAGAATAAAGAAAACCAAGGATGCATGGAAACAATTAGTCCAAGTGACTGGACCACCATGCGATCCTCAGCCTATATGACTATGAGACCAGAAGAACTAGATGGTGCCCAGCTACCACTGTCAACTGCTCAGAGGGGGGGTCTATGTAGGAGATTCTGGACAGAGTGGGAGAATAATATGGAACAAAACTCAAAATCATTTAAAAAAAGACCAGATTTTGCTGGTCTGATAGAGCCTGATGGAATTACTGAGACTATGGCCCCTAGCTGCCCCTTCAGGTCTGGAATTGAACCCACTCCTGTGGCTTTCAGACAAACAAAAGACAGGCATAAGAGCTAAACATTTACATTAGGTAGATACACTTCTTGGAGAGAACAATCATGGGAAATAGAAGGGCTGTATATGCACAGGAGACACCTCACGGAGCAGGAGTGCATGAGAGGGAAGGACACAGGGAAGAGGTAACTGTGGGGAGGAAGTGGGAGGGGAGCTGTTGCATTGTGAGAAATTGCAGTCAAAGTCATGAGACAAAGTGTATGTGAGCTGCTGCTGTATGGAAAGTGAATTTGTTCTGCAAACTTTTACCTAAATCACAAAAAAAAACTAGGGGGGAAAAAAAAGACCTCTTTCAAGCGCTGAAGAGCAAAGATATCTCCTTGAAGACTAAGGTGTGCCTAACCCAAGCCATGGTATTTTCAATCTCCTCATACGTATCTGAGAGCTGGGCAATGAATAAGGAAGACCGAAGAAGAGTTGATGCTTTTGAGTTGTGGTGCTGGCAAAGAATGCTGAAAGTACCATGGACTGCTGAAAGAACTAACAAATCTGTCCTGGAAGAAGTGTAGCCAGAATGTTCCTTGGAGGCAAAGATGGCCAGACTTCATCTCACCTACTTTGGTCATGTTGTCAGAAGGGACCATTCTCTAGAGAAGGATGTCATGCTTGGTAGGGTAGAGGGTCGATGGAAGAGGGGAAGGCCCTCAATAGGATGGATTGACACGGTGGCTGCAGCAATGGGCTCAGGTATAGTAGGGAGCGTGAGGATGGTACAGGCCAGGCAGTGTTCCGTTCTGTTGCACATAAGGTCGCTATGAGTCGGAGAGCACTCAACGGCACAATTTATGGCATGAATAACAACAATTTAAGGCATAAACAGACTGTCAGGCATAAGCCAAAATGCACAAACAGCAGAAGACAAACTAGATGAGTGGGACCTTCTAAAAACTAAATTTTTATGTGCTTCAAAAGACTTCTCCAAAATAGTAAAAAGAGAACATACAGATCAGGAAAAAAATATTCTGTAACGACATATCTGACAAGAGACTTACCTATAAAATTTATAAAAAACTCCAACACCTCAACAACAAAAAGACAAACAACCCAATTAAAAAATGGGCAGAAAACAGGAATAAACACTTCACCAAAGAGGATATTCAGATGGCCAACAAACACATGATCATGATCATTAGCCATTAGAGAGATGCAAATCAAAACAACAATGAGATACCATCTTGCCCCCGGCACTAACAGTAAAGTTCAACAAGACAGAAAATAACATATGCTGGCGGGATGTGGAGAGATTGGGACTCTTATGCACTGCTGGTGGGACTGTAAACTAATACAACCACTGTGGAAAGCAGTATGGCAATTCCTTAAAAAGTTGGAATTAGAAATACCATTTGACCCAGCAATCCCATTACTAGGTATATAGAGTCTAAAGAAGTGAGTGCCAGGACAAGAAGAGACATATGCACACCCATGTTCACTGCATCACTATTCACAATAGCAAAGAGATAAAAACAACATAAGTTCCCAGCAACAGAAGAATGGTTAAGCAAACTATGGTACATAGACACCATGGAATACTACGCAACACTAAAGAATAATGTGGAATCTACAAAACACCGCATAACATGGATGAACTTGGAGGACATTATGCTGAGTGAAATAAGTCAATCACAAAAGGACAAATATTATATTAATCTGTTATTGTAAAAAGTCAAGGAAAGGTTTACATGTGGAAGGAAACTTTCTTTGTTGGTTACCAGGAGTTGGAGGGGAGGAACACTGCAAAAATAAATAAATAAATGATATGTACTCAAAAAAAAAGATGGAAACAACCGAAGTATCCATTAATGGATGAATGGATTAAAAAAAAAGTGTAGTACATACATACAATGGAACACTACATGGTGATGAAGAAGAAGGGTGAGTCCATGCAACATCTTATAACATGAAAGAATCTGGAAGTCAATCACAAAAGGACAAATATCATATGATACTATTTTTATTAAAAGTCAGGAATAGGCTGACACACAGAAAGCAACATTCTTTGATGGTCACCATGGATGGGAAAGGGAGCTCTGGTAGCATAGTGCCTAAGGCACTTGACTGCTAACCAGAAGGCTGGTGGTTCAAACCCACCAGCCACTCCTCGGAAGGAAGATGGCGCAATCTACTTCCGTAGTGATACTGCCTCGGAAACCCAAGGAGGGGTCGCTATGAGTTGGGTCCGACTCGACGGCAAATAACAACACAACAACAACAACATGGATGGGAAAGGGAGGAAGGGATAATCATATACTATATAGTAGACGTATGTTAATTCTGATGAGGGTGAACTCAGTACACAATATGGGGAAGTTAGAGCAGTGTGATCAAGGTAAATGAAGACATTGAGAGGTACAGAAGAATAAAGGACATCAAGGTCAATGCTATCACATACACAAGTGTGCAACAACAGTCATACCAACCAAAAATTTGTGAGCATACATTGGTAGGTATGTGTGGTATACTGTTGTGGGAGAGTATATGGGAGTCCACCTGTGTGCATATATTGGTTTAGGTATGGGCACATTTATATGTGCTGCAAATACATTCATATATAGAGAGAGACCACATGGGGGCATAGTTTTTAAAACTTCTTAGACATAAATGAGTTTACTGCATTTTAAGGCTAAAGACTATAGTCTTGGGGAACATCTAGGTCAATGGATTCTATATCCTAGTCTGCTGAGTACCATCTGGGGCCTTAAAAGCTTGTGAGCAGCCATCTGAGACATGACTATTGGTCTCTTCCCACCTGGAACAAAGAAGAGGGAAGGAAACCAAAGATTCAAGGAAGCAATTAGTCCACAGATAATGGCCCAAATGAACCACAGCCCGCTCTAGCCTGAGACAACACAACAGAAGGTTCTAGCTAGAATGGGAAAAAAATATGGAACAAAACTCAAATTCATTTTAAAAAAAAAAAGACCAGACTTACTGGACTTACATAAACTGGAGGAATCCCCCAAGACTACTGCCCTAAGACACCCTTTTAACTTGGAGCTTGAAGCCACTCCTGGAGTTCACCTTTCAACCAAAGAATAGATTGGCCTATGAAATAATAATACCCACGAGGAATGTGATCCTTAGAACAATCAACCACGCAAGACCAAATGGGTAACATCTGCCCAAAAGCAAAGATGGGAAGGCAAGAAGGGCAGGGAAAGTGGACGGACGGAAACAAGGAAGTCAGGGCGGAAACGGGGAGACTGCTGATACACTGTGGGGACAGCAGCCAACGTCATGTAACAATGTGTGTATGAACTGTTAAATGCAAAACTAATTTGCTGTGTAAACTTTCATGTAAAACACAACAAAATCTTCAAAGCAATGGAAAACAATCACATGAGAAGATATTCAACATCATTTGTTCTCATTAGCTGTCACTGAGTCAGCCTCCAATTCACAGCAACCCCAAGCACGTTGGAACGAAACGCTGCCCAGGCCTATGCAATACCCATGATGGATGGAGGAATGGGCCATTGTGACCTGTAGAGTTCTCATTGGCCATTCCAAAGCCAAACTCACCACCATCAAGTCAATTCCAACACACAGCAACACCCATTGGGTTTCCAAGGCAGTAAATCTTTACAGAAGATTACCCCATCTTCTTTCCATGGAGCGGCTGGTGGGTTTGAACTGTCAACCTTCTGGTTAGCAGTCAAATGTCTTAAGTACTGCACCTTATTTCACTGGTCATTAGGAAAATTAAAACATCAGTACAGACCTATCAGAATGGCTGGAAGGAAAAATAGTGATAACACCAAGCATTGGAGAGAATCCAGAGAAATTGGGTCATTCACACATTACTAGGGGGAACATAAAAGGTATAAAAAACCAAACCAAACTGCCATCAAGTCGAACCCAACTCATAGCGACCCCTCCTTGAATTTCCGAGGTGGTATCACTATGGAAGCAAACTATGGTACATACACACCATGGGATATTATGCAACACTAAAGAATAACATGGAATCTACAAACCACCACATAACATGGATGAATTTAGAGGACATTATGCTGAGCGAAATAAGTCAATCACAGAAGTAGATTGCCCAACCTTCCTTCCGAGGAGTGGCTGGTGGGTTTGAACCCCCAGCCATCTAGTTAGCAGTCAAATGCCTTAGGCACTGTGCCACCAGAGCGCCCATAAATGAGCTACTCTGAAAAAGGGAGCTCTGGTAGCACAGTGCCTAAGGCATTTGACTGCTAACTAGAAGGCTGGCAGTTCAAACCCACCAGCCACTCCTCGGAAAGAAGATGGGGCATTCAACTTCCGTAGTGATACTGCCTTGGAAACCCAAGGAGGGTTGCTATGAGTCAGGTCCGACTCAATGGAACATAACAACAACTCTGAAAAAATAGTTCAACAGTTTCTCATGAAACAAAACATGTATTTGTATTGCACTCTTGGGTATTTACCCCAGAGAAACAAAAACATAAACATCTACACACAAATGTTCACAGCAGTTTTATTCATAATAGCCAAAAACTGGAAACAATCTAAATGTCCTTCAGTGGGTAAAGAGTTAAACTGTGGTGTCCATACTGTGGAATGCTACCCAGCAATAAAAAGGAAGACTATTGATTCATGAAACAACCTGGACGGTCCTCAAGGGAATTGCATTGAGTGAAAAGAGCCAATCACAATGTATGATTTCATTTCTATAATGTTCTTGAAATAACAAAGTTACAGAGATGGAGAACAGATTGGTGGTTGCCAAGGGAGAAGGAGGTGTGAGTATTAAGGGGTAAAATGAAGGAGCCATGTCATCACGAAACAGTTTTGTCTCTGGATTGGAGTAGTGGTGACACAGACCTACATATGCAACTAAATTATAAAAAAAATAAATAAAACCATATACATATAAGCAAAAAAAAAAAAAAAAGTGCAGGTAAAAGTGGTAGAAACTGAATAAACTCCAAGGAGACTGCACCAACGTCAATGTCGTGGTGTTGAAACTGTACTATAGCATAGGTACTGAAACAAGGCGGGCTTGTGCTTACTCACTGATCTGCACTGAACACGTTCCCTTGTTACCCTACCGAGAGGGACCAGGTCTTTGGGAGCAAGGTAAG
>NW_006921963.1:1893134-1897071 GCF_000298275.1 Orycteropus afer afer
GGCAGTGTTTCGTTCTGCTGTGCATGGGGTCGCTATGAGTCGGAAACGACTCGACGGCACTTAACAACAACAACAACATAGTCATGCAAGATGTAACCACTGAGGGAAAGTGGGGAAAGGGCACACAGAACAGCCCCGCCCATTTCTTGGCGACTTCCTGTGAATCTATAATTACTTCCAAATGAAAAGTTCTTTTAAAGCAGCCAAAGAAATTGGTGTACACAGCGTGGAAGGCTGAAGTGGAGGCCAAGGGGCCACTCCCTGGAAATTGCAGGGCTTCGACAGACCAGCAGGCATGATTGAAGTAGACATTAATCACAGCGACTAACTTGCTATCTTTCCCTCTCCTTTGCTTTCTTTTAGGTAAAGAGAACAGCCAATGTCTTTACAGATGCTCTGAGCTTTTTCGGCTTGTTAGTTTCAATTATACATTCTTTTAAGCATAATCCTCTCCCACGACTGGTTTCAGCTGAGAACTGTAGCCTATGAAGCAAGATGACCCTGGGAAGAGGGATGCTGAGGCCAGTGTAACCAGAAAAGAGAACTACAAAGACATTCCTGGCAGTCCAAGGGCTCTTCAACCTCCTTCCCATCTCCATAAATAATCATGGTTACCCTATGCTCAGGTGACAGGCATGTTAGAGAAGTGATTCTCTCTGTCTCCTCGGGTATTGATACTCAATAAACCTTATACTTCCCTCTTCAACCTGTTGTGAACATTGGCTCTTCGCGACAGGGGGTAAGGACCTTGCTGTTCCTACAACAAAAGTACATATAGAAATGTACATAGTAAAAGCAATAAACTACTGATGGACGCAACAGCATGGATGAACTTCAAAAACATGCCGAGCAAGAGAAGCCAGGAACAAAAAACGTGTGTGTTGCATGATTGCATTTGTATGAGACTCCTGCCATCTCATACATGTTAACTCCCATCGTCACACACAGTGATGAGAAACAAATCGGAAGTTGCACGGACTGTACTGGGGGCGGGGGGAGGGGGCAGTTTTCTGCAGAGAGGCATAAGGAAACTTTCGGAGTGAGAGAGATTTCTGTAACGTGGTGGTAATTATACGGACCTCACCAAACTGTATTCTTAGAATGGGTGTGCTTTATACATAAATTATACCTCACAAAAGTTTATTTTTAAAGGAATAGGTAAAAGTATGGACCGCTGCAAATGATTGAGCACTCAGCTACTAATCCGAAGTTGGTGGTTAGGACCCACCCGGAGGCGTCTGGGAAGACAGGCCAGGAGATCTACTTCCGAACGATCACGGCCACCGGAAACCTTACGCAGCGCGATTCTACCCTCGGCGCACATGGGTCCCGTGAAGCCGATTCGACTCAAAGGCAAGTGGTGTGATTTCTAGAGTCAGACTGCCTGCTTTGAATTCCATCTCTCTGCCTCTTACTAGCTGTGTGACTGGGCAAGTTACTTAATCTCTCTGTGCTTCGTTTTCCTCATCTGTAAGATGGGGTTAATAATGGCTGTGAGGATAAAATGAGTTAATATTAGTAAATCACTTAGGATAGTGTTCAGCACAAAGTAAGCTCGATTGAGGGGTTTGTTAGATAAACCAACAAGCTTCACTGATATTTTCACAATTCAGATCTACGCATGTCATTAAATTTTGGATAAAGTCCAAAATTCGTCCAATGGCCTTATCACTCACCTCTTTGCCCATCACTTCCCAAGGTGCCTCCCGCTCAGGCATTCTTTCTGTCCCTCCCATGTGTCACACTTCTTGAAATGAAAGGCCCTCTCACATGGTATTCCCTCTGCCTAGAGGGCTCTCCCTCTTCCTCCTTGCCTGACTAGCTCCACTCATTATTGTAACTTTCAGATTAAATTTCACTTCTTCAATGAAGGCTTCCCTGGATTCTCTGGCTAAACAAAGACAATTGTTGTTGTTGTTGTTATGTGCCGTCGAGTTGGCCCCAACTCATAGCGACCCCTCCTTGGGTTTCTGAGGCGGTATCACTACAGAAGTAGGATTGCCCAACCTTCCTTCCAAGGAGTGGCTGGTGGGTTTGAACCGCCAGCCTTCTTTCTGGTTAGCAGTCAAGTGCCTTAGGCACTATGCTACCAGAGCTCCTAAGCAAAGACAATTAGCCAGAAGAAAAAGCCAATGTGTCCCCTTTACGGCACGAAGACAATTATAACACATATTTATACTCATGTAATACTGCATGCACTCATTCGTCAAGTAGTAGCTGAGCATTATCCCACCAGGCATGACACCCCGCTCCGAGGACACAGAAGTTTGCAGAACACCTCAAGGTGTGTGGCGGTGAGCTAAGTAAGTATAATACATCCCGGAGAAATGAGTGCTTTGGAGAAAAATGAAGCAGGGCAGGCAAAAGAGGAGTGTGGAACTGAATGGGCACTTTGTAGACTGCGTGGACAAGGAAGACCTAAGGAAGTGACATGTAAGTAGGGACCTGAGGAAGTGAAGGGAATGTGGGAATATCTGGGGAAAGAATATTCCAGAAAGCAGAAACCACACATGCAAAGGCTTCAGGTTGGGACAGCAGTGTGGATGTCAATCAATCACCGGAAGGCCAGGGTGGCAGGAGCAAGGAGCAGGGGAGCGCGGTGAGAACAAGAAGTGACATGAGATAGAGACGGATCCAGAGTGAGGGGGGACCTCAGGGCCATTGGGAGGATTTTTGGTTTTTACTTCAAGGGAAAGGGAAGCCACTGGAGGGTTTTGAGTAAAAGAGTGGCATGCTCTGACTTTTCTTCTAGCTGTGTCAATCACACTGATTGCTGGATTGAAAATACCTCAAAGGGGGCCCTGGCTGAAGCAGGGAGACCAATCTAGGTAAGAGAGAACAGTAACTTGGCCTCGGGCCACAGAAAGTGGTGAGAAGTGGTTGAACTCCAGGGGTATTTTGGAAGTAGAGCCAATATACTGGACATGGGGATTAAAAGGAGAGAAGTCAGAGGTGACCCCAAGGGTTTTGCCCTGATCATCCCACCAGAAGGGTGGGAGATGGGGAGAACCACAGGAGACAGAGGTTTGGGCAAGAGGCCCCAGACCTCAGTTTTGGACATGCTCAGTTCAAGGTGCCCATTAAATAAACAAGAGCTCTGGTGGTATAGTGGTTAAGGCATTTGGCAGCTAACCAAAAAGTCAGTGGTTCAAATCCACCAGCCACTCCTTAGAAGAAGAGGCAACCTGCCTCTCTAAAGATTTACAGCCTTGGAAATCCAATGGGGGTCGCTACGAGTCGGAATCAACTCGATGGCAGTGAGTCTGGTTTTGGTTATTGAAATAAGTATCAGCATAGAGATACTGAAGAGGCAGTTTGGTATTTGACTGTGCAGCATAGGGGAGAGACCCAGACTGGGGAGAGATGAACCTATAGATATGTATATATGACGTCCAGCACATATTTAAACCCATAGACAAGATAAAGTCACCAAGGACAATAGTGAACACAAGGAGATACCAGGTGAGTTTTAAGGACTAAGACCCAGGGCACTACATTTTCAAGATGTTGGGTAGACCAGAGGCAACCAGCAAACTAAGACTATGAGGAAGAAACTCCAGACCATGGTTCCTTCAACAAATACATTGGAGAGGGAGAGACAGAGAACCTATGAAAAAATAAAATAAAATGAAACCTTAAGAGATGTATCAACTAATTGTATTATAAGGATCTTATTTGCATCCTGACTCAAACAAACCTTATAAAACAAAAATTAGGAGAAAATTAGAGCCCTAGTTAAAAATTTGAAGATTTTAAAGAATTACTGTTAAATATTTTAAATTACTGTTAATATTTTAAAGTTTAGAATTGTGGCTATATTTTTTAGCTTTGATATAATATTTATATCTTTTAGTGCAGGGTTGGCAAACTTTGACCCACAGGCTAAATCAAAACCATAGTGTTATTGTGTGACTCACAGCTAAAAATGGTTTTTTAC
>NW_006921963.1:1902171-1902940 GCF_000298275.1 Orycteropus afer afer
AGTCTGCTTCCCTAAAGATTTACAACCTTGGAAACCCGATGGGGCAGTTCTACTCTGTCCTATACGGTTGCTAGGAGTCCCAATCTATTCGATGGCAGTGGGTTTGGGTTTGGGTTTGAGCTTTCTCCATGGGCCCCACGCGTCCCACTCCAAAAGGCTCCCCTCCCACAGCCTGGCAGAAGTCAAGCAGGCGAGGACGCCTTTGGTGGAACCTAAAATGAAAACGGCATCAACCACACAAAAGGTCTGTGTTATGATGATCTTTCCTCCCCTCACGGTGCACGCTGTCTGGTGGATAAGGGGAGCCGCTCACCCAGCTCCGCGGTTCTCAGCCTGAAAACCAGCTGCTGCGGAGTCTCACGATGACCCCACTTGTATGAGGGTAGACCCGCGCACCATAGGTATTCTTGGCTGTAATCTTTACAGAGCGTTCTGGTGGTTAGTGCTTGCAGCGCTCAGCTGCTAGCCAAAACGTCAGTGGTTGTTGGAACCCAGCAGCCGCTCAGCTGGTAAGAGAAGTGGCAATCTGTTACTGTAAACATTCACAGCCTTGGAAGCCCGATGGGGCAGTTCTAATCTCTCCCACAGCATTGCTCTGAGTCTGAATGCACTGAATGGCAATGGGTTCATTCAATACAGAAGCAACTCACCAGGCCTTTGTTCTGTGAAGCCTCTGGGGGAGTCTGAACCACAAACCTTCAGGTTATCAGCCAATGGCAAATGAGAGGCCTTTAAAACACCTGTGGAAGCCCAGTTAATTGGGCTGCAG
>NW_006921963.1:1903435-1904592 GCF_000298275.1 Orycteropus afer afer
GATTTTGATTTTTTGTTCAACGTTTGGTGGTGGAATGGGCCTGCTCCAAAAGGGTGCAGAAGCCAACGGAGCGGGCACTTCCTGGCCCAGAGGTCTGGGGGCCTGCGCTCTGCCCGGGTGTGACTCTCTGGCCCGGGACATGCCTCGCCCTCTCTCTCTCAGAGCTTCCGGTTTCCTGTTTAGCAAAATGGAAGGCTTTGCATTCAATGATGAGCAGAAGGAGGAAAGGCAGGCGAGCTGGGACGAGGGTGGCCTCACTGAGCATCTTTGTTGTGCCTGGCATCACGCCACGCCTTCCCTTTCGTCTGTTCCTCCCGTGAGCTCTGAGGGTTGACTTTGCATCATTTCACAGACGAGCAGAGCAGACACGCAGAGTCAAGCAGCTAACGGCAGAGAGGACATTCTAAGGCAGGGCTGCCTGACTCCCTGATAAACATAATCACAGCTGCCATTTCATGACAACGAAGTTAGATGCCACAGTCTCTGGGCGGCGCAGTTTCAACACACTCGGCTGCGAACCGAAAAATTAGAGGTTCGAGTCCACCTGGGAGTAAATGCCTCAGGAAAAGGGCTGGCGACCTTCAGTGTGCAACCCTACAGAGCACTCCGCTGACACACGCTGGGTGGCCAGGAGTCGGGATCAACGCCACAGCAACTGGCTTTTTTTCAAGGACATGCCTCTTTACATGCATTGCCTGGCTTCCTCCTTGCAGAAACTTGGAGGCAGATATTGCCATGATCCCTGTTTCACAGATGAGGAAGGAAACAGATTCTAAGAGGTCAAGTGACCTGCCCAAGGTCACACCGCTAAGAAGCGGCAGAACCAGGTGGCAAACCCAGAGCAAAATGATTCCAAGAGGCCATGGGCTTTGGTCTCCAGCCGCTGTGCCCAGCAGCGCTGCTCCTGGAGCTCCAGGTAGTGGGGTGAGCCCTCCGTCTCCCTCCTCAAAGCCCCAGCTTGTGTGTGTGTGCTGAAGGGCAAATTCCTTAACCTCTCTGGGCTTGCTGTTCCTGCTCTGCACAGTGTGCACGGCAGTAGTACCCCCTTCAAACTGTGTAAACATTTTTAATGCATTTTATTGAAATATAATTTATGTACAGTGAAATACACAAAAGTAAAGTGGTATGGTCAATGCTTTTTTTTTTTTTTTTTTTTT
>NW_006921963.1:1906887-1945535 GCF_000298275.1 Orycteropus afer afer
TATGAGTCGGGTCTGACTCGTCGGCACATAACAACAACAACAAATGCACAAAGACCAAAGTCGTCACCGTCACCGGGGCAGGAGGGAAGGGGAAAGATGGAGTCATTGTTTAGGGGGCACTGGGCTTATGCTAAGGAGCGCCAAATCAACGTGATGGAAGTGAGTTGGGTTTTTTGATGGCCTTACACTTAGGAGTTCTGGTGTTGTAGTGGTTAAGGCATTTGGCTGCTAACCAAAAGGTTGGTAGTTCAAACCCATCAGTTGCTCTGCACAAGGACGATGAAGCAGTTTGCTTCCTTACTGATTTACTGACTTGGAAACCCAATGAAGGTGATTATGAGTTGGAATCTACTCAGTGGCGGTGAGTTTGATTTTGGTTTAGAGCTTATGTTTAGGGTAATGGGAAACCTTGGCCATGGATCGCAGGGACTGAGTTGTACATATAAAAAATGTTGAAATGGCAAATGTTTTATGTATATACCACACTTAAAAAATGATGACAATTGGAGAAATGTGGGTACTGGATAGTTAATGGTTAGATTTTTCAGGTGTGATCGTTGTAATGTGGCTGTTAAAAAGCCTTATCTTTTACAGATACATATTTACAAAAATGAAACAATACAATGTCTAGGATATGTTTGGAAATAGTGGGGACCAAGGAGGGGCAGGAGTGTGGATGGCACAAGATTGGCCGTACGTCAGTAACTTCTGCAGCCAGGCAAGGAGGCTGTATCATTACCAATTCTGTTCTTCTTTTTTGTGTGCGTGGAATTTTCCATAATAAAGATTTTTAAAAAGATATTCCGTTTTTATGAAACATGTTCAGAATCTTCGGTCAGTAATTCTGACCAAAAAGTTATCAGAAGTGAAAAAAAAAAGGGGGGGTTGTCTATCCTTCTATCTTCCACCTGCCTTTCTATCTACTCATCTGTCTGTCTGTCTATAATTCGGCAGTTTGAATCCACGGGTGCCTCCTCTGGAGAAAAGAGCTGGGGATCTGCTCCCCTAAAGACTACAGCCTAGGAAACCCCATGGGGCAGTTCTCTTACAGGGTCGCTGGGAGTTGGGATCAACTGGGCAGCACCCAGCAACAAGAAGTGGGGTTAAGTGGAACCTCACGGTTGCTCTGACCTGCATTTTCCTACTGACTCGAGACGCAGAGCATCTGACCATGCGTTTACTGGCCGTTTGTGGACCTTTGGTGACATGCCGACTCTTTTGCCATTTTTAAAATTCAGTGGTTTGTCTTTTTGTTGTTGACATTCTTTTATATATTCTTGATATTAAATTCTCATCATATGTATTATTTCTAAATATTTCTCCCATTCTTTGTCATTTTTTTAAAATGTATTTGTTATGGTTGGTTGAGAAGGGAGCTCTGGTAGCATAGTGGCTAAGGCACTTGACTGCTAACCAGAAGGCTGGCGGTTCAAACCCACCAGCCACTCCTCGGAAGGAAGGTTGGGCAATCCTACTTCCGTAGTGATACTGCCTCGGAAACCCAAGGAGGGGTCGCTATGAGTCAGGGCTGACTCGACGGCACATAACAACAACAACAACATGGTTGAGAATACACATAGCAAAGCAACACCAATTCACCCGTTTCTACGCGTACAGTTCACTGACATTAATGACATTCTTCCAGTTGTAGAGTCATTCTCACCTGCCTTTGCTGGGTTGTTCCTCCCTCATTAACATTGTGTGTGTGTGTGGGGGGGGGGACAAACAAACAAACTCACTGCCATCAAGTTGGATCTGACTCATAGCGACCCCTCCTTGGGTTTCTGAGGTGGTATCCCAACGAAAGTAGATTGTCCAACCTTCCTTCCAAGGAGTGGCTGGTGGGTTTGAACCGCCAGCCTTCTGATTAGCAGTCAAATGCCTTAGGCACTCCATCGCCAGAGCTCCAAATCCAGGTGCTTGGCACAAGAGAGGCTTCTGTCCTGGGTGCAGGCCAGACTCCACTTAAAAAAACAGAAACAAAAAACTGCACTTTAAGTTGCTTAACTTCTGCTATCATTAATCTTTCACTTTGAGAGACACAGCTCAATAGCCCATTGGGGTTTTTTTTGGACATGTTTGCAGAGGACTTTGAAAAACGGTATAGTTTGACTGGATAGAAGGAAGGAACTGTCTTCTTGGCAGGCTGTAAAAGCAAAATTATTAAAGGTTTGCAATGTTTGCAAAAATTAAGAGACCCTATGAGAAAGTTGATCATGAGCCCTTCACTCAAGAGGCCAATTAGTCCGTTATGGCCCTGCCTGTGAGGATATTTGGAAATGGGGATACTCAGCTTGATGAAAGATAACTGCCCTCAGTCTAAACCAAAGTTCCATGGTCGAACTGAACTTGTCCAAAGTCCTCCTTTCTGCCCTCCTCAGAACCAAGGCTGTGCTTTAGAGCTGTGACACTTCAGCCCCCCTCAACACACAAGAGGGGACAAGAATCCTGTTCATGGAAAAATGTTTTGTCAGTAAATGTTTGTTTAGATGATCTCAAAAGAATGCCTGCACAGAGATCCTGGATAGAGCAGGAGAACAATGTGGAACAAAACTCAAAAGCATAAAAATGACCAGGTTTTCTGGTCTGATAGAGCCTGGTGAGACCCCCCAGACTGTGGCCCCTAGTCACCCTTCAGGTCTGGAACTGAACTCACTCCCGGGGCTTCCCGTCAAAAAATAGACAGGCACATGGGGTGAACATTTATATCAGGTAGATACACTCCTTAGAACGATCAGTCAGTGGAGAACAGGGCAGTGTTTGTACCAGGAGACAGCTCAGGGGCAGAAGTGCACAGGAAGGGAGCCCACAGGGAAGAGGTAACTACAGGGAGGAAGTGGGAAGAGAGCTGTTACACTGTGGGGAACTGCAGTCAATGTCATTAAAACATGTGTATGAAGATATATGCACGCCGATGTTCATCGCAGCACTATTTACAATAGCCAAAACTTGGAAACAACCTAGATGTCCAACAACTGAGGAATGGATAACCAAACTTTGGTACATTCACACAATGGAATACTATGCAACGCTAAAGAATAATGTAGAATCTGCAAAACACCGCATAATGTGGATGAACTTGGAGGACATTATGCTGAGCGAAATAAGTCAGTCACAAAAGGACAAATATTGTATTAGTCCGTTATTGTGAAAGTTAAGGAAAGGTTTATATATTGGAGGACATTTTCTTTGTTGGTTACCAGGGGTGGGAGGGAAGGGGAGGGAATGCTATTAGATAGATAGAGATAAATATTGATTTGGGTGAAGAGAAGGGCAATGTACCAAATGTGAGTGACCAATATGGCAGCATTGAGGATGAGAAAGACAGAGAGAGTTACATGGGCAGTACAAACAACAAATATGAACCCCTTTGTAAATACAATACTGAGTTGTCAATGAAAGCAAACATGGGTATAGGGACGGATAGATGGGTGAACAAGCTAAACAATTAGGTATGTCTAAATGGAGAGTGTATCCAAGATCATATACAGGGTTGGCAGACAATGGGCCTCTCGAAGAGTATGAAGGGATGGACACTGGGAGGAGGTAACTATGGGGAGGAAGTGGGAGGGGAGCTGCTGCATTGTAAATTTTGGTCAATGACATGAGACAAAGTATATGTGAACTGCTGTATGAAAAGTGAATTTACTCTGTAAATCTTCACCCAAATCCTAAAAAAAAAAAAAAAAAAAAAACATGTGTATGAACTATTGTGTGGAAAATCAACTTGCTCTGTGAACTTTCACCCAAATAACAATAAAAGTTTAAAAAAAAAGCCTGCAGGCCTAAGAATGTATATGTAGTTTACTAAATTTGCTCCAAGAAATGTTAGGAAAAAAATCAGCTAACCTTGTGAAGTTTCACCTTGCTAGTGTCCTGTAACCTTGTGTGACCTAATCCCCCATGACTGTAGTCACTACTCCCTTCCCCACTATGTGGTTAAAAGGCTCGCTTCTCTCTCCAAATGTCAAGAGCACTTTGGTGAATCTTCACTAGGTGCTGCCTGACCCAGATCACTCCATTGCTTCCATAAAAGGTCTTTGCTTTCATTTTAACAGACTCCAGTTTGCTCTTGGACAACATAAAGTGCCTGCCCCCGAAGGTTGCTAACTAATCTTTCGATTTGCTGTTGTCAATTTGATCCCATGTATAGTTCTTCATTCTTTGAAAAGCATAACCCTCAAGGGAAACCTTTTTTATCTTTGTCAATTTTTTATTTTGAAAGTATTATTTAGAAAATGTCTGAGTCTCACGATCCATCTTAGAAAAAAAACAAAAGTATCTTTATATTTTTTTAATGTTAAAAAAAAGTTTATAAATGTAGATGTGTGTGTGCACATACATGCAAAATAAAAAAAAGAAAGAAAGAAAAATCTGGAAGGGCGTATACCAAAATGTCAATAGCAGTGCTCTTGGAATTATGGGATGAGCAATCTTCATTTTCTGCTTTCCGTCTGCCTATATTTTTCACCTTTATACAACGAACATGTCATTTGTAATGAAAAACAAAAACAAAACAGTAGGACTTTATGATCACAGCCACCGTAAAGCCCAAAAAAATACAAACTCACTGCCATCGAGTCGATTCCAACTCTCAGCAACCCCCATTGGGTTTCAAAGGCAGTAAATCTTTATACAAGTAGATCACCCCATCTTCCTACCTCAGAGCAGCTGGTGGGTTTGAACCACCAACCTTCTGGTTAGCAGTCAAATGCCTTAGGCACTGTACCACCAGAGCTCCTATAGCCACCTTATAAGTAATAAATAATAAAATGCAGTACAGAAAAACTCATTTTGTTCTTGCTGAGTGTTTTCAAGATTGCTAATATATTCTCTCAACCACTTCATCTTTAGCATCTGAAAAAGAGTTAAAGGTTCAAAAGCATTTAAAATCAGTATGGTGAGCTGACTCCTAAACTGGATATAAGAAAACATTTGGGCGTAGCAGGGAGGATAGGGAGACTTCATCTCACGTACTTTGAACACATTATCAGGAGGGACCAGTTCTTGGAAAAGGACATCACGCTCAGTAGAGGGTCAGCGCAACAGAGTGAGCCCCTCAACGGGATGGACTGACACAGCAGCTACACAATGGGCTCAAATGGGCTCAAATGGGATGGACCAGGCAGCATTGCACATAGAGTTGCCAAGTCTCACTCAACTTGATTAACGCCTAATAACAATCTGTTCTTAATTTTCCCAGAACTTAAGAAGTGTGTATAGCATCCCGATTTGAAATGATTTTTTGGGGGTAGACTAGGATCTTTACTTTTCATTTCACATGGACTGAAAGCAATTTTAAAGTGCTTTTGTAAGGAAAACTTACTCAATTCATGTAAATAGAGCATCCTGACTCTAAAAGCCAGAAGGAAATCTTAAATTCTAATCATGTAATAATATTCTCCTAGTTCTTTAAAGTATACCATTCCATAGCTGGAAAGAAGTCTTATGGTATCAGTGAAAAATGATTCCATTTCAGGGATACCAACAAGCACAGCAGACACAAAGCACAATTTCGTAGGAAGTGAAGCCCAATTCCATAAAGTTGTTTATAAAAACAATGATGGGACTGTATTTTAGTCAACAGTAATCATTTAAAATGCAAGCAATTAAATGCAATGTGGTAGCCATTTAAGATGCAACTATTGGTCTCTCCTCATTCAGAGCAAAGAATGATGAAAATCAAAGATGTGTGGAAAGAGTTAGTCCAAAGGACTAATGGACCACGAGAACTTCTGCCTATATGACCCTGAGACCAGAACTAGACAGACGGTGCTTGGTTACCAATACCAACCACTCGGAATGGGGTCAAAATTGGAGATCCTAGAAGGCTGGTGGTTCAAACCCACCAGCCACTCCTTGGAAAGAAGGTTGGGCAAGCTACTTCCATAGTGAAACCGCCTGGGAAACCCAAGGAGGGGTCACTGGAAGGTCACAGTAAAGAGGATAAGACACACAGAAGATAGAGCAAGGAAAGCGTTATTCTGCGCCCCCAGGTGAGATTCACAGGTCCCTGAAAGGGGCCAGAGAAGTCACGCCACCCAAGTGAAAGAAAAGGGTTTTTATAGTGTTATTCTTCCTGTTCCTCAGTGGACCAGTTTGAAAGCAGGGGATGTATTGCAGGAACCAATGAGGTTAAAGCACCTTATTAGCATGGGGGCAGGAAGTAGAGCTGAAGCACTTCATTAACATAGTGGGCAGGAAATGGTTGGGGGCTTTCGTAAGCAAGGGTTAGGTGTTAGGGTCTTTCGTAAGTAAGGGTCATGTGCTGGGGTTTGGTATGGGTCTGGTCAGGTGCTTCCTTGCTTGACCAGTTCTTGTAATTCCCTCTGGCTTAATCATTCACCTGCCTGGCCTGCCGTGTTCCCGTGTTCCCGTTCCTGCCTGACAGTCACTAGGAGTCGGATTCGACTCAATGCCAGTGAGTGTGGTTTTGGTTTTAGATAGAGTGAAGGGAAAATGTGGAAGAAAACTGAAAAAAAAAAAAAGACCAGGCTTACTGGTATAGCGTGGTGACACCCCCAAGACTATGGCCCCTAATCACCCTTCCAGCCTGGAATTGGATTCACACTCCCCTGGCTTAACTCTCAGCCAAACAAGACAGGCCTACGAGCTGAACAACTACGGCAGGGAGATGCACTCCTTAGAACAGTCAACCATGGAGACCAGAAGGACAGCACGTGCACAGGGAGAAAGGCAGGGAGGCAGCAATGCATGGGTAAGGAGACACAGGGAGAGGGTCACCACAGGGAGGAAGTGGGAAGAGAGCTGTTACATTATGGGGATTGTAAACAGTGTCACAAAACTTGCATAAACTACTGAATGAAAAACAAATTCTGCTTTGTAAAATTTCACAAAAAATTTAAAAAAAGTTAAAATTAAGTAATAAATGTAATGTGGTATCCTGAATTGGACTGTTTGGGGGGGCATCATTAGTGGGGAAAAAACTGGCAAAATCCCAAAAGTTTTTTGTTTAGTTACTAGTAATGTGGCAATGTTAATTTTAGTTTTGACTAACATGCCATGGTTATGTAAGATGTTCACGCTAATAAAGGGTATACAGAAATTCTCTGTGCTACCTGTGCCAGATCCCTAACAGATCTAAAATTATTCCAAAACAGATTTTAAAAATTAATGTTTAAAAAACAAGTGACAACTAAGTTAGTCAATTCCTGCGTAGCAGACAACACAATTAGAAAAACAGATAAAGCAGCAAAACACGAATGAACGCCCAGACAGGTCACCACAATAGATGTGCAATTCTTTTTTCCATCGTTGTGCTGCTCCATCACCGACAGTTCCATCATCTGCTAACTGCAAACTAGGCAACTTTTGAATTTTATACTGCAGAATTACTTCCTTCATGATTCTGGGCGCTTTTTTTTTTTTTTTTTTTTTTCCATTTAGATCAGAAATGTTTCTTAGTGTTGGTACAGTGTGAACTTCCTTCTGCCAATAACTTTCTATCTTTGATTAGCGGTTGTAAGTGTGTGAGCATCCTGACCGTCCATGATGAGCCCCATTTTCTGCTCAGAGGACTCCTAACAGCACAATTCAGCGACAGCCACCCTAATTCAGGGCAGTTTGCCAGCTGTCCTATGGGTGGGCTGGACGTAAGCTCATTTTTCACTAATTATTATTGTTAGTTGCCATGGCATGCATCTGGCTCATGGCACCCCCACATGTATGACCTGCATGCCACAGGGTTTTCAAGGCTGTGAGCTTCTGGAAGCAGCTCTCCAGGCCTGTTTTCCAAGGTGCCTCTCACTCAAACTCACTGTCATCCAGTCGATTCTGATTCACAGCAACCCCCATTGTTTCCAAAGCTGTAAACCTTTCTGAAAGGAGACTGATTGCCCCCATCTTCCTTCCATGGAGCAGAAAGTGGGTTTGAACCACTGACCTTCTGGTTAGTAGCCAAATGCCTTATCCACTATGCTACCAGAGCTCCTTATGGTGCCTCTAGGTGGGTTCAAACTGCCAAGATTTCAGCTAGAAGTCAAGAGTTTAACCGTCCGTACCTCCCAGGGACTCCTGTGGATACTCAGGCATCTGCAAACCTGGTCAGTCACTTTAGCTTCTGGAAGCCCCTGCTGAATAGTGTGTAGTTGTTTAGAGAAAAAGGATGGGGGCAGGCCCTAATTAGTAACCAAGTGGTGGGAAGCAACTGATGAAAGCTCTGTTTCATGCTCCACTACAAGCCTACTTAGTACTAAGAAGTAAATGCAAACAAAACTTTACTCAGAAAGACAATTTGAAACACCTCAACTGTACTTTATTTTCCAGCTTCTTTTCTGTTAATGTTCAACTATGTAAAAACTGATGACACATCATGTTTAAAAAAAAAAAAATTCAACTCACAGGAACTCTGTAAGACAGAATGGAACTGCCTCAGAGGGTTTCCAAAGCCCAAACCAAACCCACTGCTGTGGAGTCAGGGAGCCCTGGTGGTGTAGTGCCTAAGGCACTTGACTGCTAACCAGAAGGCTGGCGGTTCAAACCCACCAGCCACTCCTCGGAAGGAAGATGGGGCAATCTACTTCTGTAGTGATACTGCCTCAGAAACCCAAGGAGGGGTCACTATGAGTTGAGTCCCACTCGATGGCACATAACAACAGCCGCTGTGGAGTCGATTCCAACTCACAGCGCGCCTAGAGGACAGAATAGAACTGCCTCAGAGTTTCCAAGGCTGTCACCTTTACAGAAGCTGCCTGTCACATCTTCAGCCTGCAGAGTGGCTGGTGGGTTTTAACTGGTTAGCAGGCAAGCACTTAACCACCATGCCACCAGGGCTCATGGGGCTCCTAACATGTCCCATAGAGTGGTAGAAAATGGTATTCCTTTTAACTACTCTGTAAGAGGGAGATAAGACTTGAAGGTCCTTCTTTCCTTCCCTTCTCAGAAATAAGTGTGTAAGCACTCAAGGGGCTTACAACTGCACGCAGTGAGCACAGAATCATTTCCTTTCTCTGTAACCTTTGAAGTCAACCAGTTAGCTTACTTTGACCACAAACACAGCTTTTCTCTAGCACATCCCAACTTGATACGAAGCACTTACACGAAGAATGGTGCAGACAAGAAGGCAGCTTTATTGCACTTTGGAAAAAATAAACATGATTCCATTCAGGGGAAATAAAAGCCATTGACACTCAGTAAGCAACACTGCCATCTAGTGGAACAGTGACACACCATCAGGACTCTCAAGACCAGCACTCAAAGTGGATTTGCTCATTTTCACCACAAAATGGTGTTTTCAGTAACTTGGCCTTGAGAACCTCGGATTCTCTTGAGAAACCATTCTCATTTTTGAAATTCGTAAGTTCCTATGCTTTCTCTGCTTTGGGGAGGTAAAGAATGAGTGGTTTTATTTTTCTTTAAATAGACCATCAAATTTATTCTCAATTTGAACATTATGAGACACTTGCGGGCAACGTGCCCCTTCCAACATCCATCACTCTTTGTTCAACAGTCTACACGCAACCCCTGATTACAAAAGACAGCTTTATAAAGAAGCAAAACCCAACTGTACAAGAACCACATTAAGTTTACTCATTTCCTCTTTCTATTTTTACAGTCTAGGGGGCTAAGTATTTGCACTTCACTCATTTGAATTCCTGAAAAAAAGCATTAGAACACACCAATAACAGTTCTGCATAAATTACATGAACCCAACTCTCATCATAACTACACAGTAACAGGTGGAAAACACTGGTGTGAGGATGTGGCGATGCTGTTCTTAATGAATAAAGTAATTCTTCTCGCGGCTTTAAGTCTCCTTCATACCCAGGTGTTGCAGTAAATGTGTTGATGACTTCCATGAGCATATAAATGAGAATACTTAATGAAACACCTGGATGAAAAGAAGAGATAGAGTTGTGAGACTAACTATATTGTCCATCACCACGGTCTCAATCGTCATCTCCGTTATTACAGACGTTTCAGATTCTCGGTCAAGTGCCCTGCTCTTTGGAATGTCCACAATGGTTACTGATCTTGCTAACGAGTTCCTCTCATTGCAACATTGCTGGGTACATGGTTGGAGGCACTCACGGATTCTCGAATGGACAAGTCTGACGTGGTCTTCATCAAACTGTATTCTTAGCAAAGAGTAAACTCAGTTAAGGGTTTCGGAAGAGTCAAGTTGTAGGGAAGAGGTATACAAGTGTAGTGTAAGAAGCTGAAATTACAACATCTGTCGGTTGGTATTTTGTTGGTAGACACAACTGAATGCTTCAGTCCTGAGAACCTGAGATTGTCCAGAAAAAAAGTTGCGTGTACAGGAGGGCACAAGCTACGACGAAGTCACATCCCAGTGTTTCGCATTTTTCAAAGCAGCCTGAGTTGGGGAGTAGGGTGGAACCTACGAGCTCTGCAGAGGGCTGTCCTTTCTAGGGACACCCAGATTGCCTCAGCGTGCATCACACTTTACACTAACTCCCCAGTCTGAAGCTTTCTTCCCCATATGTCACCAGCCAATGAGCAGTGCCTTGATGCGACTCTCCACAGATCTACTGGGCCATCAGAGGAAGGGACCACTTGATCCCAGCATTCAAGTCATCTGCTCCTATGTGGGCACTCCTGAAGCCAACAGCAATTGAAAATGCTGGGGGAGCCTTTTATTAACTCAAACATGATGCAAAAGTCGTCTCAAAAAAACGTTTATTAGCATGATTAAAAACATTGGCTTGAGCAATGACAGAGGGAAGGAATTTCTAAACACGGAAGCATACTGGTAGTGACTTCTAACCGATACCTGGAATCAAACGGGCAGCTTTATTGCCAGGCTTCATTTTACTGAAATCAATCCATGTCTTGGTTCCACGTGAAGTCATGACTATTGCTTTGTCGGGAGTGAGTCCCTACAGCAGTTAAGTATAAAAAACACCTTCCATCATAATCGGAGTGTGACCTGCATTACTGAGAAAAGAGCTGATAAAAATCCTCAAAGAGTTGGGCTTTTGTTTTTAAAAAACATTCCTTTTACACACTACAAAGAAATAGTTAGTATTTTGGCTTTTTAAATCCCTACATGATACTCAGGATGGCGGTTCCCAAAGCCCCTCCCCTTGCCATCGTCGGGAACACGGCCCCTCTGCTGAGGGTGCACTCCGGGGGCAGGCTCTGAAGACTTCGCACTCCACGTGTTTATACTGGTTTGAGAACAAAGACCGCGTCATCCAGAACATAGTAGTCATTGTACATGTCGCCCTCACACAGGTATGGCAGTCTGGTGAAAGCTTCGATAACAAAGCCAGCTCTTCTGAAAACTTCTGGCAGGCTATTGACTTGTTCTTCCCAATTCTGTCCCTTGATTTCCAGAATTTCTGATGGTTTCTCCCACTTGCCACCTACTAAAACAAAAACATTCAGTTAAATTCTTGAACAAACACGTTCTCTGAGGAGGAAGGGGAGAGGGGCACTGCACTGGGCGCTCTAGGAACCGACTCCTTTCTCCTTCCAAGGAACCCTGCAGGTGAGGGGACAAGAAACGAAAAACACGCTGAGAAGGGCTGCAACTCGCCCAACAGGTGAAACAATGAGTCTCGGAGCAGAACTGTAACCCCAGGCTAATCTGGATCCAAAGCCCACATCCACCCGTTCTTACCATCCCGGATATCACCCTCCCTTAGACGGACTGGGCTGCAATGGTCAATGGGTTCAAAAAACTGATCACTAAGTATGGGCATACTGAAACAGAGAGTAAGTAACCAATCAAATTTGAAAGAAGGTTTTAGGACAAATCCAAGAGAATACCAGTGACGTGGTATTTATTGACTAAAGAGGTGTGTAGGGTGGTGCAGTCCCTAAGGCATTTCACTGCTAACCAGAAGGCTGGCGGTTCAAACCCACCAGCTGCTACACAGGAGAAAGATGAGGCAATCTACTTCCATAAAGATTTACTGCCTTGGAAGCCCAAGGGGAGTCGCTATGAGTTGGAATTGACTTGATAATAGCAGTGAGTTTGGTTTTTTTGGAAAGAGGTTTATTAGGATGGGAACAGGAACAGGCTCATGAAGGATTTTAATTCATAATAAACCAGTGTGTTTTTCAAGGGAAGTTGATCGTTCCCTAACTTTCAGAACAATCTCATCAACGCTGAGCTCCAGGACCGGGAGCAGAGCACCGGAGCGAATGAGTCAGGCCAGCGCTCCGAGAACGGTGCCTGGAGTCTGGACCTACGGGGGCAGGTGCCAGGGAGAGTGTCCAAGGGTAGGGAAGGTCACAGACACACACACAAAGGGCACTGCTGCTATTAGTTGCCGCTACGCTGATTCCAACTCACGGCAACCCCGTGGGCTCAGAGTGGAATTACTCCACCGGCTTCCAGTCACTGGCTTGCCTGCCAAGGCACCTCTGAGTGGGTTCAAACCGCCACGCTTTCAGCCAGCAGTCAAGTGCTTAATTGTCTGCACAACCCAGGGCCTCCCCACAGATGGCAATAAATACCCATCCTCACATACTTTCAGATGCTCTGTTGATGTGGAAAACACACATGTACAGTTTTGAGACTGTTCCAGAATTCAGACTCAGAATAACCTTCTGTTAGTGAGAATATACGTAATCGACTGCTGCCAAGGATACAGACACAACAGTGGAAGGATTTTCCATTCTTTCCGGCGGCCCAGCACCTGAACCCCTTCCTGTGATTCAGGGGAACCCCAGGCTGCGGCTGGGGCTATTCCCCGCCTAGAGTCTTGGGGGAGACAGTACCTGGGGAAGTAGCTTCGCCAGCCTCCTTGCTGCTAGAGGCCTGTGGCATGGGGCCTAAAGCCCCAGACTGGGAAGGAGGCGCTAACGCCCCGGAGAAGTTGGCCGAGAAGTTGGCCGTGAGCCGCCCTCCCGGGGGTGGAGCAACAGGAGGGGACCAAGCAGCTGGGACCAAGCTGAGTGACGCTGGAGGCAAGGCTTGGTCCACGGCGGTGTCTGTGTGTTTGCTCTTCCAAGTTCACGGTGTGACCTGCGGCAGCCTCCTGGCCGTGGACTCAGACAGCACCCCCCCCACCCCCGCTCCTCTGTGACCAACCACCACACCTCCTTTCAGTACATCCCCTCTTGCTCAACGCAGCCCGAGTCAGTTCCTGCTGCTGACAAAGGAGAACCTGAAGACAAAGCCTCGCAGTGGGGGAGGGGCGCAGAACAGAGGCCCACACGTTACGAAGGGGTCCTCAAGCTCAAAACTGGGGTACAACTAGGGCACAATTTAGCTCTTCACTGTACTCTGACGTCTCATTCAGCCGTTTTATCTCCACCTGAAGACACTGCCTTCTGCTTCTGCCCGATTTCCAGGGGTGACGGTCCATACTGGGCGCACAGTAGGTGCCCTGTGGCGATTGCCCAGCTGCTCTGGGAAGGTAAAGTGCAGCTCTCTCCAATACGCTGCTCCTCGCTGGGAACGTGCACTTTGTAAATCACAATCTGAGTCAGAGCGCCTCGTACCTCCCCGTCCAGAGCAAAGAATGAAGAAAAGCAAAGACGCACAGAAACAATTAGTCCAAGGGACTAGTGGACCGTGCGTATGGCCATGAGACCAGAAGAGCTAGACGGTGCCCGGCTACCACTGTCAACCACTTGGAGGGGGATTGGTGCAGGAGACCCTGGATATTTTGGGAGAACAATGTGGAACAAAATCCAAAATCATACAAAAGACCAGGTTTGCTGGTCTGCTAGAGCCCGGTGAGACCCCTGAGACTATAGCCCCTAGTTACCCTTCGGGTCTGGAACTGAACTCACTCATGTGGTTTCCAGCCAAACAGACAGGCATATGGGGTGAACATTTACACCAGGTAGATACACTTCTTGGCGCGATCAATGGTGGGAGAACAGAAGGGCAGTGTTTTTCCACGGAGACGGCTTGGGGGACAGGAATCCATGGGAGGGAAGGACACAGGGAAGAGGTTAACAATGGGGACGAAGTGGGAAGAGAGCTGTTACATTGTGGGGAACTGCAGTCAATGTCGTGAAACAAAATGTGTAGAACTGCTGTGTGGAAAATGAATTTGCTCTGTAAACTTTCACCTAAATCACAATAAATAAAAAATAAGAATAATAAAACAAAACACCTAGCATCTATGAGGATTTGTCAAGTCAAAAAAAAGAAGAAGAAAGGATATATGTATGATATGAACACATTTGGGTTATGTGTTCTACCTAAAATCTCAACTTCACATTGTGAAACCGGGTTACAAACAAGTTTTACACAATTTCGCAAAGTTCCCAATTATGGTTACTCAGGAAGAGTTCCTCCCTTCAGTTCTTCCCTTCTAAAAAAAGCACGTACACACACCAAGCAGACTCTTTCAAGCCCGCGCTCCCACGCGCACACACGAAGAGACGGAGACGGTCACAGAGGAAAGACTGCGCTCAGGCTGGCCATGAACCTGATTCTATTTTATGTCGGTAAGGTTCTTCTTCTTTTCTCTCTCTTCCGTGTTATTTAAATCAATCTATTTTTCCCTTACTGCATTGACATTTTAAGTTCCTACACATGAAGTTTTCAAAGAATACTAGAAATTATCTAAGATGATGTTTCCCTTCTCCCTAGAGAAGTAAGATTGTAAGAGAAATAGCTGACAAACAGCTTCAAACTAACCCTGAAAATCCCCTTTGCTCTTACACTGCTGTAGAAAAGGGCCCTTCAGCAAACAAAGGGGTGACAGGGGCGAATGAAACACCCCAAAACCCTGTGTACCAGTCGATGACAATGAAGTTCCCAGGCACTCGCTCTGCACACAGGAGGCATGAACCAACATTTGGTGGGTTATTTTCAAAGAACAGTGTTTTTGAGAAAGTAAATTGCTATAACCTAAAAGTGGTTGTCATAAACAAACAAAACCCTGCCACAGCTCCTTCCACGGAGAATAACCAGCCTGTAAATATATCTATGCAAAAAATATTCCACATCTTTGCCTATGGAAGAGCAAGTATTTCGTACATTCTAGTCTAACGAGATCAGATTTGGCCACACAGTTTGGGCCACAGGGCAGAGAGAGGGACAGGAAGTCTTCAAATTAATTTTCTCTCATGGATAAAGAAATACACCAAAACGTCAATGGAGGTTATCTTATTTGGGGCAGCAGAATTACGGGTAACTCTTGCTCCTACTGTCAGCAGTGTTCTATTTATTTAAAACAATTTATTTTTCTAATAAGTATGTGTTAGTTTTATAAACTACTGTAATTAGTGATGTTGGAAAGACGCATCCTTCTCTTTTAGAGATACATTCTGAAAGACACACAGAGAAAAGCAATCTGGGCTGTGCCCTGAAATCACAGGGGAGTGGCTTAGTTCCGGGGGGAGAGAGGACACAGACCGGGTTGAAGCCATGTGACAGCACCGCATTATTCTGACTACTTCTGTATATGCTTCAAATTCTCCAAAATAAAATTTTTTGAAGTGTTGAAAATTAGTTCCCTACTTATGCCTAACTGGGTTTTTACAAACGTAAAACAGTAGTTTTTCCTCCACCAAAGAGCCAAAGCTTCAACTCCTTCAGAAGGTACAGAGTTTCAAAAAACAAAATCCCACCAGATGTCTTAATAGAAATTCTTTCTGTGGTGTAACACATTATCCAAACTTCTCTATTTCACTAATGGGCTGCTTAACCGGGGAGGGGGGACGAGTAGTTTCCTAGGCTTTCTCCCACCCTCTGTCTGACTAAGGGTGCGGAAGGCGGATGTAAACGGAGTTACGAAACTCCAGAGCTGTAATGGTTTCTTTCACCCCGTACTATTCTCAAAAGTAAGTGTTAAAAGTCAGCTTCCTTCTTAAAACTTTATCTGCAACAAGACTGGAGATGGAGACACTGCCCATTAGCTTTGTTATATTTCTGCAGCACCGATCCCATCTCAAATGTTCCCATATATAACCATGGTGATTATGTCATGAAAGAGGCAGGTCTTCCCATTAAGAAACACTCAACTGGCTTTTTGGCTTCCCAGGCCGAGAACAGAAGGCCAAGGTGAACACAAACTCTGTAACCTGGGAAGCCGTGGGGCAGGGTAGAAAGTTCACTGGACTAGGTGTCTGGTCCCAACTCTGCTACCACCTTGCTGAGGGAAGCCAGTAAGTACCTCTAACACGGGTGCATGGCACTGGGAACAGGAGTAGCGGCAGCAGAAGAAACAGCTTACAATGCTCGTGATGGCTAAGTCAAAGAGCGGCTGCCGTCAAGTTGATTGTGACACATGCCCCGTGTGTGACAGGTAGAACTGCTCCACAGGGGCTTCTTGGCTGTCACCTTTATGGAAATAGATCACCAGGCCTTTATTCTGCAGTGCCACTGGGTGGGTTCAAAACATCAACCTTTAGATTAGCATCTGAGTACAAACTGTTTTTTGCCACCCAGAGACTCTGAGGTGGAAAGCACTATATGCATCTTGCGAATGAGGAAACTGAGACACAGAGACATTAAGATCACAGAGATAGGAACTGGCAGAGCTGGGATTCAAACACCAGTCTGTGCTCTTTATCACATTATTGTTCATCAATTAAGACAAAAGATACCAGGGATCTTGAAGCACTGTACAGTTGCCAGGTAGAAATACAATTTGCTTAGCCTGGCGTGGCTGGCACCGTCTGCCTTTGTTCAATGACCAGAGCTGAGGTAGGTGGAGTTGGGACTGCGTTTCCACAGGTGCACGTGTTGCCTCTTAGGTTTCCTGCAAAGACGCCAGGCTGACAAAGCACCAACTGTGAACTACTCTGAATTCCTGGCAATCCCAACCCCCACGGGGCCACTGATCCCTCCCATTCCTGCTCTAACCCAATGACAGTGACACTCATGTCAGGAGCTTTGATACACATCACCCCACTGAATATATCACCTCTGAGGGCTGACGTGATTCACCCAAGATCAAAGGAAAGCTTGTGAGGAGCAGGAGTGCTCCTGAGGACCCCAAACTTATGACTCTTAGTCAGCTTCCACCGGACCCCCTCTGGGGCCACCTGCCAGTCATCAGACAGCGCCACGCACCAGGAGGCTGAGGCAGGAAACACAGGGACCAGGGAGTCTAGTTTAAAAGTCCTTGTTAGTGCTGGAAGTGAGCTGAGAAAAACAAAGGCATGGCTGAGATCCCTCCCCGCGAAATGTACATAAAACAGACACCTAGGCCAAGGTGCCAAACCAGCCTAATGCCGCCCGCCTGCTTCCTCCCACAGGTGCCGTGGGCGCCTGCACCGTCACGGTCACCCAGCCGCCTTACCTGGAGGTGGACTACACGCACGAGGCCACTGCCATCGAGTGCACCTTCTCTCCCTCCGGATGCCCCACCAAGCCCCCAGCTAGTCTGTGGTTCCGCTACAGCGCTCACCAGTCTGAGACCCTCTGCTGGGACGGGTGCCGCAGTGAGGCTGACAAGTTCATCATGCACGAGTCCCTGGCACAGAACCGCGTTTCCCTCACTGTAAACAGGGTGACTTTAAACGACAGTGCCATTTACATCTGTGGAATAGCATTTCCAAGTTCAAAGAATGCGACAGCCAAGCAAACCGGAGGAGGTACCGTGTTGGTGGTAAGAGGTCAGTGGGTTAAAGCTTTCTTCCCAGTACATCCCATCTTGCTCAGACCTTTCAATCCACTGCACTTAAATTCGTCTGCACTTACAAGCAGGCACTGAGATAAACTTGCTGACTTAATACCCGAGTCATGACCTGAGGTCAGGGCTCCATGACATCTGGAATAAGGAACTACTCCCACCGCCAAGCCCATTCCCCACCCCACCACCCTCCCCTGCCCCTTCAGACACAGAGTGTGTTCAGCACTGTGCTTCTGCTAGCTTCTCTCCTAACATCCAGACCTTCCTAGTGCAAGGTATGCTCTTCCCTTCCATCTACCACGATGACTTGGTAACGAACGTACGAGTCAATAGGGACACCCTTCTCAGGACTGGTCTCGCACTGTGTTGTGTAGAATCAAACATTAGGGAAGCAACCAATGAACTGGCCCCAGAAGAGAAATGCATTATGGCGAACAAGCACAAGCTCGGGGAGCAGTCACTGGAGGACCCCGACCCCTGCCGTTCTGTCTGGAAAGCAGGGAACAAAAGAGGGTCTGGCTCTCTGAGATTCGCTCAAACAAGAGACTATGTCCTCTCGCAAGTGAAGACATCACTAGCCATGCTGGGAAGGTTCGCTAAGGTCTACCAGTCAGGGTCCAACTTATTCCCTGACGTGCTCTGAGATGACGAAATCCCAGAGGAAAGGTTTCCCGTGATTCTGCAGGTGAGGACAGAAGGGTGAAAGCCCCTCATCTTATCTGTTTTGGACCTCTTTCCTTAAACAGGACTCTGGAAATGCTGAGCACTGAGGTCATGAAGTTGTGAATTCAAAATCAAACCCAGCCCTTCAGTTTTAAAACAGGACTTTGGTGGCATAAGATTATCTCTTATTACAATCCCTGCTTCTAATTATTAGGGATGGGCTTTTTTTTTTTTTTTTTTTTTAATTCTGATTTGGGTGAAAGTTTACAGAACAAATTCACTTTAGGTACAGCAGTTCACATATACTTTGTCTCATGACATTGACTGTAGTCTCCCACAGTGCAAAATCTCCCCCCCCCCACTTCCTCCCCATAGCCACCTCTTCCTTGTGTCCTTCCCTCCCATGCACTCCTGACCCCTGAGCTGTCTCCCTGTGTATACACAGCCCTTCTAGTCTCCCATGATTGATCCCTACAAGGAGTGTATCTACCTCAGATAAATGTTCAGCTCCTTATGCCTGTCTTTTGTTTGGCTGGAAGGCACTGGAGTGGGTTCAATTCCAGACCTGAAGGGCAGCTAGGGGCCACAGTCTCAGGGGTTCCACCAGGCTAGGGATGTGCTTTTGAAATTTGAATGTCCTTTAACCTAAGTGTCCTCTAACCTGTAAGATAAATTATAAATGAATTTATACATGCACATAAAGTTCTCTTAATAGTGCCTGGAGGCCCTGGGTGAGGTAAACAGTTAAGTGCTTGGCTACTAACCGAAAGGTTGGAGGTGTGAATCTACCCAGAGGAGCTCCGGAAGAAGGGGCTGGCGATCCACCTCTGAAAGGTCACAGCCTTGCAAACCCTGTGCTCTGCAGTTCTACCCCGACACACACGGGGGGCGCCAAGTCAAGCTCGACTTGCTAGCAACTGGTTTAGGTTCAGTTTACTGACATGGTACTAAACACACAACTATGCAGGTCTACGTGTCTCACTGTGTTGTCTATTAAAAAAAAAGAGTTAGCTAGAAGAAAAATGACTTTTAAAGAGATGAAAATCTCAAAACGGCAAACTCATACCAAAGAGGGCTTCCTCTTTCTCTACAAGCAGAAATTAAAGTACTGCTAAGACAGGCACAGCAGTTCCCTGCCTTTTCTACAGAGCTCCTCAGGCAGCACTCAGCTAATTTATTAGTCTCACAACATAAAGCTGTATATGTTGTATAAACTGTGTACACGAGATATGCATCTCTGGGATATTTCGTTGAAAAGTACAGATGATTCAGACAATAATTACAAAGCAAACTGTATTTTATACTTTAAATGATCAGGTCCTTGAAGGAATGGCATGTTAATTAATCCTGACCCAGATCATAGGGTCTGTAAACTAGAAGTTTAGAATACAAAAATGGATTTGATCATTCTGTTTCCAGAACTTGGCCATAAACACTGCTTTGTTTTTTATTTGCAGTGAGCAAAGCGACCCCATTCAGCTGTGTAGACTACACAGCTCCAAGCACACACACACCAGCATTCTGCTAACGCATACATGTGAAAGGATCTTAACTCCAGAAATAGCCTCTTGGTGACATGTGCACACCGTTTCTATCGAAAGAAATGTTCGACACACTTGAACAATGGTCTTAAAACGTTTACGTAACTTTTATAATGCTTTCCATAAAAACACTGATTCTTATCATTATGACAAACCATTCACTGGGTATTTAAAAACTTTTATTTTAAAAAATGAGTCCCCATTTACCTCAAGTAGACACACGCCCTGGAGAGAACAATCATGGGAGAAGGAAGGGCTGCTTATGCACAGGGAGATAGCTCAGGGTGCAGAAGAGTATGAAGGGATGGACACTGGGAGGAGGTAACTATGGGGAGGAAGTGGGAGGGGAGCTGCTGCATTGTAAATTTTGGTCAATGACATGAGACAAAGTATATGTGAACTGCTGTATGAAAAGTGAATTTACTCTGTAAATCTTCACCCAAATCCTAATAAAAAAAAATATATATATACATATATATATAAAAAATGAGTCCCATTTTTGATAGAATACATTTCTAGAGCCGACAGGCTGGCTTTCGCTGTCACAGACATGAGTGTCTTTGGAATGGAGACACTGGCTACATGAATAGCCCAGGAGAGAAGTTCCTGTTCCACCTCCCACATGCAGTCCCAGCTGCACTTTGCAGCTGTGCCCATTACAGGTACCTTTCACGTTGCACGTGGATGTATGTTGCAGTGACTAGGGCTCTTTATGCTTCCACTTGATAAAGAACTGAAGCTTCTCAGCCCCGAGCTACGGAATGCCCTGATAGTGCTGCTGTCGCTGCTCTCCGTCTACGTCACTGTTGTGGGCGTGACCATCACAGTCCTCACCAGAGTAAGTCAGACCCCTGGCGGTGGGCGTCCTGTAACCTCAGGTGTTAGCACAAGGAGACAGTGTCTCTCTTGCCGCACATTCTGAGCTTCCTGGAAGAGCTCACGTAATGAGTACCCTGCTCTGCCTCTGCAGGGCACCAACTGCAGAAGCAAGCATACACTTTCACCACAGAAATACTTATTAAGCAGAACACGTGACGCATTTTCTCTTTAAGGCCAAGCCCCCCAACAGAGGAATAAGAGGAATAAGAACCACAGGCTGTCTTTCTACTGGTGGGTGGTGGGAGTATGTGTCACTATCTAAGAACTCTAAGAAAAGTCGTTAAAGCAAAATGGAGTGTGACCAAGAGACCAGAAACTACCTTACACTACCCAGAAGGCCTCAAGTTACTGGGAGACTCTTCTAGTTCTGTATACTCCCTAGAGAGGAAATGCGTGTGTCCTGCCAGGATTCCAATAAATCCTACACTCAACACCAGTCTGGTGGTGAGATTATTTTATTAATGGAATAAATGCATCATGGAAATTATATGAAAATTGTTAACTCTCACTATATTGTTTAAACATTTAATCTTACTATGGTATGAGAGATCTGTCACAAATGTTTTGAGTGTATGAAATACTGTTGTAAGACTTTTCTTTCCTTTGCAGTCAAAATTGAACACTTTAAGGAATAAAGACCCAAAAGAAGAGTCACAAAAGGTACAGACCAATGCCTGTGAAATACATTTTAAATTATGACTAGTTAGTAACGATTTCAAAGCAGAAATACTTTAAGAAACACAGGGAAGAATATCCTGGTAACTTTCAACCACAGTCGGTGGCATTTCCTGTTGCTGGAAAACTCAGTGTAACCTTCAAGAGGTAAACTGATTTAGATTTGACAGTTCTCAATCATAATTCTGTATTCTAACAAAAAGACTAGCGTTAACCGTGGGTGTAGCTGTGGGGGTGAAGGGGTTAGTTCCCAATGGAAGAGCAAGCATGGACAATCATCGCGTCGAGTCCTAAGACTGTTTTTCTCGTTGTGATGTCTAGAAGAGTGCTCGGCGGATTTTTCAGGACATTGCTCAAGAGCTTTACCATAAGAGATACGCGGAAACAAGCCAACCGCCTGTAAGTATAAGACACCGCAACAACACAATGTAGATAAAAGGGCATTTGACCAGAAAAACACAGTGACATGGAAACCTCTCAGAAACACACTGGACATAAGCCATGTTTTCAATATTGACAAGGATGCTTCTGTGGATTAAAAGCTACTTTTGTGGAGTGTTCTGAGCGCAGTCAATAGGCATCCAGTAGGTGTCACAAACATTTGTGGATCAAATTAGAAAGAAAAAGCATTTGTTTCTGGCAAGAGAGAACTAATTTACACTAGAAAAGATCCAACAAACAAAAAATCCCACTGCCATCAAACCAATTGTGACTCATGGTCATGACAGTGGATAAGGCACTTGGCTGCTAACTGGAAGGTCAGCGGTTCAAACCCACCAGCTGCTCCACAGAAGGAAGACGAGGCGGTCTACTTCCATAAAAATGTACAGCCTTGGAAACTCAATGCGGGTTGCTATGAGTCAGAAATGATTTGATGGCAGGTTTTTGTTTGTTTGTCTAATGAAAATAGGAAATGAGTATCTCTTCAGTGTTTGGGATTGGAGCAAGAGGGAGAAAACAAGTACTTACTATTTTCAGATGAAAAACTGACAAACTACACAGTAACATTTACATAAATGCATAATTACAATATATCCTGACACTGCTCCTTTAAGTCCTTCATAGTCAGGACTTTCCAATTGGATGCTGGTTTAGAAATAGTAGAACAGATACGGTTTCCTCATGCATGACAGTTTGCTCATGTATTTACAAGCTACTGAGTATATTTTCCTCTTAAAAGCAACCAAGAGGGCAAATGCCATGGGATTCTATTATAGATTTATCTTCAAATTCCAATTCAACTTTTAAAAAGGATTTTCACCCAGGAAAGAATATTGCCCAAGTAGTCATTTTATCCTCCAATGTACATACAAAGAAACTGGTCTAATTGCATACCATGCCATCCTCAATAGCTCTAAATGCTGGTGCATACTTTTTTCTTATTGGTGCATCTTTTTCAGCAAAGAGGCAAAGGTAAGTGACCTAAAGACAGGCCTAGAAACAGAACTATAAATTTCTAAGCGAAGGCTTTGATAATGACTTTGGAACAAGAAAATTATTTTTGCAGTTTTCACATTCTATACTAAATACAGGGAAAGTGATAACCTGGTCATTCAGATTACTAGAAGGGTAATTAGGACCCAGAATGTAGGACGACATGGTTCTTTATATGCTGCTTGGCTCATGGTGTCCTGTGGTTACATCACTTTAAATGTCACTTGTACTTTTACCTCTGCAGGAGAAAGACCACAACACTTATGAAAACAGAAGGGCACACGACAACTATGAAAGACCTTAGCAGTGTTCTCATTGTCAATTAAGCCACGGGAAACCCAACTCCAGAAGCTACGGCAGCATTCACCACCACACACCAACCAGGGCTTTTGGACAAACGGCTGTGAAAAAGGAGCCAGTGTGTAAGAAACTGTAATTGACAATAATTACCACAAAATATTAAAACCCCACAAAATACAACTGAAAATACTTTCCTAACTTACTAGGGAAAAACTGTAAGCAGCCCAACATCTTCCAAAACTTTTATTTTCATAACCTATATCCTATGTTTCATTCAACATTCAAGGCGTGTGATGATCACTACCCTGAAGAAGACTGAAAGTCAGAACACATGCCTCAGTCTTGAGTGGAAGAACCGTCTTTATGGGCTATGAAGGCAGGCAGACAGCTGGACTCGGCCGGGAGAAAGGAGGGAAGAGAAAGGACGGGGGGAGGGATGGAGCAAGGGCTGATCTAAATGCCAAAATTAAGTCAGAGAGAAAATTACATCCTCTGATGCTGCAACGAGGCAAAGGGGCGGTGCATCTTCCTGCCAAGATGTGCAGAAGAGCTCAGAGCATGCAGCCAACAAAGAGTGATACCAGAAGAGAACACAGTGAGACCGTGAGAGTTAAAATACAGAAAACTCAGACCTTAACTGAAGGGTAAGCAGAGAAAACCTCCCAACAAGTAAGCCACGGCTGACTCTAGGTGGCAGTGTTGTGCCAAGTAACAGCCCCCGGCAGGCGTGGGTGAAACGTACAGTCCAGTACACTTTGCCAATTTAGGAGAGATACCTGAGTCAGGCGAGGCAGGGCAAGGGTGCGTATGGAATTCACTAGTATTTCACTAAGAAAACATGGTACAGGTTGCTCTGTGAAAGCCACTTCAGTGTAAAAGATTAAAAAGTACCCACAAGTGTACATTCACTGTTAAACATAAATGACTATCTGTAACACTTAATTCATTACAGTGTTTCTTCCAACTGCCATTAAATGAGAAAGAAGTTCAAAAGCTTTTCTATCCCTTGGAAAGTATTCTGATTAATGACTTAATTCAGTGCTCTACAATTTTCTAAACACACAGGCCAGTAACAAGTGGAAAGGGAGGGAGCATGTCACCCCATTTTCCGCGTAGATGTGTGTGTCTGCCGGGTCCCGGGCCACCTTCACAGTCGGTACTACGTTTCAATGCACTGTTGGCAGCCACTGTGTCAATCCATCCAGACGAGGGTCTCCCTCTTCTTCACTGGCCCTCGACTTCACCCAGCAGGATGTCCTTCTCCAGAGACTAGTCCCTCCTGATAACACGTCCAAAATACATGAGACAAATTCTCATCATCCTCAACTTCCAAGGAGCAATCTAGCTGTATGACTTCCAAGATGGCTTTGTTCATTCTTCTGGCAGCCCAGGGTATATTCACTACGCTTCACCAACACCATAACCCAAAGGCCACCTTCTTTGGTCTTCCTTATTCATGTCCAGCTTCTGAATGCATATGAAGTGAATGAAAACACCATGGCTCAGGTTAGGGGCACCTTAGTCCGCAACATGACATCGTAGATTTGCCCAGTGCAGTATGTCATTTGAGTTCCTGACTGCTGCTTCCACGGGCATTGATTGTGAACACAAGTAAATGGAACCCTTGACAATTTCAGTATTTTCTCTATTTATCATGATGATGTTGTCCAGTTGTGAGGGTTTTTGTTTTATGTTGATGTGTAATCCATACTGTAGACTGTAGTCTTTAATCTTCATCAGTAAGTGCTTCAAGTTATCTTCACTTTCACCAACAAGTTGTGTGGTCTCCATATCATAGGTTGTTAATGACTCTTCCTGATGCCACATTCTTCTTCATATAGTCCAGCATCTCAGATTATGTGCTCAGCACACAGATGGAGTAAGTATGGTGAAAGGCTACAACCCTGATGCAATTGCGACTCACAGCGACCCCCCCCTTGGGTTTCCAAAACAGTGTCTCTACAGAAGTAGATTGCCCAATGTTCCTTCTGAGGAGTGGCTGGTGGGTTTGAACCACCAGCCTTCTGGTTAGCAGTCAAGTGCCTTAGGCACTACGCTACCAGAGCTTCTTTTAAACCATGCTGTATCCCCTTACTCTGTTTGAATGACTGTCTCTTGGTCTTTGTACAGGTTCCTCATGAGCACAATAAAGTCTGGAATTCCCATTCTTCGCAATGTTACCCATAATTCGTTATGATTCACAGTCAAATGCCTTTGCATAGTCAATAAAACACAGTAAACACCCTTCTGGTACTCTCTGCTTCCAACCCAGATCCACCTGACAGCAGCAATGATGCCCCTTGTTCCGCATTCGCCTCTGGGTCCAGCCTGAACTGTCCTGGCAGCTCCCTGCTGAGGTACTACTGCATCTGCTTTTGAATGATCTTCAGCAAAATTTCACTTGAGCGCAATATTAATGAACTTCCACATTCGGTTGGACCACCTTTCTTTGGAATGGGCACAAACATGATCTCTTCCAGTGGGTTGGTCAGGGAGCTGTCTTCCAAATTTCTGGGCACAGACGAGTGAGCACCTCTAGTGCTGCTTCATTTGTTGAAGTATCGGGTATTCTATCAATTCCCGAAACCTTGTTTTTCACTAATTCCTTCAGTGCAGCTTGGACTTCTTCCTTCAGTACCATCAGTTCTTGATCAAATGCTACCTTCTGAAAAGGCTGAACACTAACCAATTCTATCTGGTACAGTTACTCTGTGCATTCTTTCGTCTTCATTGGATGCTTACTGTGTCATTCAATATTTTGCCCATAAAAAAACCAAACCCAATCCACTGTCTAAGTCGATTCTGACTCATCTGCCCATAGGAACCTTCAACATTGCAACTTAACGCTTGAATTTTTTCTTCAGTTCTTTCAGCTTAAGAAATGCCAAGTGTGTTCTCTCCACCCACCTAGCCAACATATTTTGAGTACAAGTACTACTGCACAATCCAATGCCTCTTGGCACCCTATCCATGGGCCACACTGAACTGCCCAACCCTAACTCCACCTTGTCACACCTTCACGCTTTTGCATATGCTATTCTCCAATGCCTGATAAAAATGCTTCAGAGACCATAAACCCAGCTCAGACATCACCTCCTACATGAAACCTTTCCTAGCTTCCTCTAAAGCCCCACCACGTTGGTCATGTTTCTCATCACACTTCCTCTTCTGCCATGATTTTCTGCTCTATACTGTAAGAATGTTAAGACTAGAAACACAGTTCTCATTCATCTTTGTATCTCCACCGTTTCACATTGCCTGGTACACAGTGGATCCTCAGATGTCTTATAGGCTACAACTAAACAATGTTTCTATAGAAAATACTGTTTCACATTATAACTGAGACATGAAGCACATACCACTCCCTACAAATCCTGCAATGAGACTAGCCATCCACCCTCACCCTTCTTCACAATGTCTGTTTGTTGAATCCCTAACAGTATTGATTTTCTTGCTACCTGAGCATCCAGAGAAATGTTTACTGGAAAAATAAACACTATAGCATTCTGTTCGGATTTGAGTTCTCCATCACAAGGAAAGGCAACAATGCTGAAACCACTGGAGGAGGGAAATGGACAAAGACATGGTTCTAGTATCTACACATGGTTACCCTCCGAGCAAGAGCATCTAAACCACATACCAAAAGGTGTAACAAGATTTCCAGGGTAAGTAACTTCTCTTTGCACCACTACGTGAAACTGAGAGAATCTGAAACTCCCAAGAAGCACCTGGTTAAGTTTCTGTGGCATGAAGTCACATAAACTGATAGACAGGGCAGATGTGGAGAGAAAATGAAATTCGGATTGCTGTTGTTAAGAGTTTCAGGCAGACCTAACAGACACCGACAGAAGAACGGTGAGCCAGTATGATCGATAAAGCAAATAAAAACAAAGTACAGAACAGGAAGGACAGAAAGGTGGTATTTATCAGACACCTACACTAACACAGACATGGGCTGGGCGCTCATACATCATATTACTTAATCCTCTCACTAACCAAGGACAAAGGTATTAGCCCCATTTTCACAGATGGAAACACTAAGATTAATGAGAGGCCCAAGGTAACCCAGGCCCTAAGTGCTGACCTACATTTCAAACAGGTCAGACCTGAAAGCCCCAGCTCTTTCCACTACACAGTCCTTGTTATTTCTCCTCAGACTGATGGGGCTTTAAGATAAACACGTCCGAGCCAACCAGACTAATGACCTTGGAAGAAACAAGTCTTTGACAACCTTCTCGAGAGTTACCTCCCAAAACTCACAAGCCCAGATGGTCACGTTATCAGGAGTCATCTCTGGAGAAGGCCGTCGTGCTTGGTAGTGGGCCAGAGAGAGAGGAAGACCCTCGACGAGATACACTGACCCAGTGGCGACCAACGGGCTCAAACAGCAGTGACCGCAGGGGTGGCCCAGGGCTGGGCACTGTTTCATTCTGTTGTACACGGGGTCGCTGCAAGTCAGAACGGACCAGACGACAGCTAACAACAACCACTGATGGCTTCACAGGAGAACTCTAAAGTTCAAAGAAAAGATAATCCCAGAGCTATTTCAACTGCTCCAAGGAAGAGGGGGAAAAAAATTCCAAATTATTTGTCACACAGCCAGCGGAACATTGATACCAAAATATGGCAAAGAGATACCCCCTTAAAAAATTTCTTTTTCTAAAGATCAAGTACAGACCAATCATTGCTTATCAATAATATTTGTGCTAATATTTTTACTTAGAATTTTTATAAATAGATCCTAGCAGTGGCAATAAAAGACTGCCATCTAAGTCCAGAAATGCAAGTAATTAGAAAATTACCATTAATTTAATAAGCTAAAGTAGACAATATGAATGACCATCTTTAGAGATGTTGAAAACACAGCTAGCTGACAAAATGCACTAATTACTGATTTTTTAAGCTTTTAATAGGATTAAAAAGGAAAAACAAAACAAAAACATGTATCTCAAACCAAAAAACAACATCATGTTTAATTTACAGCAGAAACAAGACAAAAATGTTCAGTTTCTGAACATCTTCTTAAAGTAACTACCAATGTGCTTGCCCCCACCCTCACCCCAGCCCCAGAAAAAGGAAAGGAAGTAGTGAAACTATTTGCAGGTGGTATAACTGTATACACAGAAACTTAAGACAATCTATGGGGAAACCACTGGAAACAGAGAGAATTCAGTGAGGTAAACGGTTACAAAACTGGTGTGTGCACACACAATCCACTGCTTTGGTATGTGCAGCTAATAACCATCAGAAACGATGATGAAGAAAAGTGCCTATTTTACAATCTCTGTCTCTCTGTCTTTGTCTCTCTCTCTCTCTCTCTCTCTCTCTCTCTCTCACACACACACACACACACACACACACAAACGTTAAAATAAAACTAACAAAAAATGGTTCAGGACCTGCATGAAAAAAATGTCACACTGCTGAAGAAATAAGGAACTGAACATAGAAAGATACATGTTATCACTGGCTACTACTCCCTAAAAAACTGAATGTGGGGAACAAGGAAAGTTGATGCTGAGCCAGGAAAAATCTGAAGGCACTGAGGAAAGACTAGGTCACACCCTTGAAAACACTATAAGCAGTTCTACTCTGTACACAGGGCCATCAGGAGTCAGAACTGAATGCACAGCAGGTAACAACAACTGCTGTCTTATTAAAATGTATGACAAAGCTACGGTCAGTAAAACAATGTGGCATTGGCACACACACAGAAAGTAACTCTAACAGGACTGAATAAAACACATATAGGACTTTTGCCTGTGATAAAGGTCACCTTTCACTAATTGGGGGAAAGACACGACAAATCAATAAATGGTGTTAGGAAACAGGCCAGCTATTTTTCATCTTAAACCTCATTCCTTCAGTTCTTTTCTGTCATGATCTCAGCGAGGTCCTACCATCAGCACCCTCTTTAATTACGGTGGCCACCCCAACCCTCAGTCCAGAAGCCCCTTCTTGCTTTTGTTTATTTTCCTCTTTTAAGACTTCTCACCATCAACATGCCCTTTGTCTATTGTCTGTCTTCCTCACTAAGAACTCCATGAGGGCAAGGGTTTTTCTGTTTGTTTTTGTTTTTTAATTTTTATTGTGATTTGGGTGAAATCTGTTAACAGAGCAAATGCACTTTCCATACAGCAGCTCACACACACATTGTCTCATGACATTGACTACAATTTCCCACAATGCAACAGTTCCCTTCCCACTTCCTCCCCATAGTTACCTCTTCCCTGTGTCCTTCCCACCCACACACTCCTGCTCCTGAGCTGTCTCCCTGTGCATACTTTTTGTGTTTTGCTCACTGTCTCCAGTTTCTAAAGAATGAAGATATCCCATGACAGAGTACTCAACAGGCACTTCTCGTCCACTTTCACTGTGAGCTCAGCCCCACAGGCTAAACATGCTCAGGGCAGCTCCTCGTCCCAGTGAGTACCTCACGGTGGCCTGTTCCGCTCCCCAGGGCTGGTCAGGCAGGGGCACCGATGGGACCTGAGGTGCAGGGTGCTGAGGTTTCCCTCACTAATAAGAAAGTGTATGGGAGGAAACGCTCCTCGGCCTTTCAAGGTGCTGTCATGTCTGCATACAAAGCTTCTACATCAGCCACGTTCTAAGTATGAGCAGAAATGTCAACACACTGAACATACAGAGAAGCCAGTGAGCTCTGGACTTTGGTGGAACAGCTACATCATGAAATCAACCACCTTGGAACCACTTTTTTGTATCTGAACAAATCAATCCTTAATTTTTAAAAGCTACTTTTAGTTGATCTGTTTCTTGAAACAGAAAGCAACCCGATACATTCTTAGCCCTGCCTAAGACTGTTCATTTTGGTGCTATTTACAAGGCATCCTGCTGGCTATGAAAGTACATCAGTAGGGCCTCCTCAAGGAGCTCTGGGGGCTCAGTACCTAAGGTTTTCATCTGACTACGAACCAGAAGGATGGTGGTTCAGCTGCTGCACAGAAGGAAGAAGGGGCGATTGGCCCATGAAGACTTGCCACCTCAGAAAGCCATGAGGGGGGGGTCACCATGAGTCAGAACTGACCTGATGGCAGTGGGGTTTTCTCCTTTTCGGTAGGGGCCTCCTCAAGTAAAGTTTCCAGACTCCACTGCTGTCCTGGTAAATGTTTACCAGCCCACTGTGGAAAGGGGAGGCTATCTATAGTATTTGTCAGTTTCCATGATGGACACACTCCTACCATGGCCAATTATAGTGACAGCTATGTTTAAGATCCATTTCCTGTGAGTTTCTCCTGTGCTGATCCAATCCAGTTCTCGCATACCCCTGCTCATACCAGTGCAATGCTGATACGTAAGTGCTGATGAGGAACAACTTCCTAGATGAATGGAAGTGAAAGGAGGAACCATAAGTACTTATTACTTTGTATAAGCCATTTTCAAGAACTCTATGAACACATGTGTTTGATTTGCATAGACTACCTTTGAAAGAATATTCAAGAACCTCAGCAAGTCTGGGGGACTGGGGTGGATGAGAAACTTGTCACTGTTTCATTCCCTCTTGCAAGCTGAACTATTTTCACCATGAATTAGTTTCTCATAAAAATTATCACTTTGAAAAATTGGACATGTCATTTAACTTTTTCACTTCTATGAGACAGCAAAACCTAAGAAGGCCAGAAGGTGGTAACCTGTCAGAGAAGGAAAACTCAAATAAATACTTCCCACTAAAACACGCGACACAGAAGTGGTTAAGACTGCACCCTACCAAAGGCAGAAAACTTGCGAGACCTGAGAAAACAGCCAGTCCTGTTAAGTTGTGGCTCCTGTAGGTTTTACTGTATCATTCTCTTTCTCTTGATTGTATACGTTTTTCCTTTTTTTTTGGAGCCTGAAACAACTGTCATTAGATTTAACAATGTTTGACCAAAACTGGGTCCGTTAACTGAACATACTGAAATCAGAATGATATGTTTTGCATTTTGTTGTTTTTTTCCCCCCAAAAATTGACCTAAGTAACAAAACTGCTGTGGCCCAACTTCAAGAGAGACCAAAAAATTGACACAAGCAATCATTTCACCTACAACTGCTTTTTGTTAAAGAATAAATTGAGCCAAGTATGCAAAGCACACTCCAATAGCCTTAAAACAGCCCAGTATTCATGAACTCACACAGCAAGATCACTTGGCACCTCCCACTCCTCACAGTTTCACATGGAAATCATCAGGATCTAATTAGCGACTTTGAGAAAGGAAACAGTAATACAGGGCCACAGAGTAGTCTACAAAACGGGTGGGTCACTGAAGGTCATCCACAGCAACAAGGCCGCTTGTCTCAGGTTTGCAATGTGACACATGACAGACTCCTTCGATTCAACAGGCAACACTCTGTCCATCCACAATCAAGGAGCTTGTTTTCAATCCCTAGTGGAAACCGCCCTCTTGTTCAGTGTGACTTCCTCTCCATTCTCAGGGTCAAGAACACAAGGAAATAAACTTCATGCTCAGCCCGCTGTGTCCTCCCCCTGCTCTCCCCCCTCCTGCTATGCCAGGAAGTAGCCTTAAAGCTCTGGTATGTGGTGGCCCAACAGGGCACAAGAAGCAGGACTTACAGCCTGATGAGTAGAGGCTGCAAGTGGGCAGAGATGGCACTGGGGCGTCATCGTGCCGGGAGCAGCACTGAACTAAGGCGCGGTGCCAGATTAGCCAGGAGGGCGCTGACTAGCTTCTGCTCTGCAGCCTAATGCCATGGTATCTAGACTCCAACACAGCAGGTTGGCCTTCACCAGGACAGACCGCTCAAAAACAGAAAGTAAAGATGGAGAAGAAAAGAAAGATGGAGGAGACAGCACTCAACCTGTTCTCCTCTTCTCCACCATCCCACGTCCAAGGATGCTCCGTTCTCCTCACAGCAACACAAACCTAAAACCATTTGGTAAATGTTAAGACAAGCATTCAACCTGGAGGGACTAAGACCTTAAGAAAACAAGGAAGTAAGGGCAGAAAGAAATTAAGGAGCAAGTAAACTTGACAACACAAATCCATGCAAAGCTCCATAATTACAGAGGAAACATCAGTCCTTAAAGCCCAGAGTTTCATAGATTTTCCTAACTATTTATTCAAATATTCAGATTGTTAGTGACACCTGCAAAATAGTAATGTTTCTTTAAAATTTCCATAGGCTCTGCAAAAGGGGCAAGGAGGCGACATCTTCTGATCTCCTCCAACCCCACAAGAAGAGGACAGAATCACCATCAGCAGCCCAAGGCCTGTTCTTATGAGGCCAGAGACATGCCGCCACCCTTCAGCCCTCTTACTAGCCTCGATACCAACCATCCCTCCCACAGCATCCCCCACCTCTCTGCTGGCTTCAATAATTCACTGCAGTCGCCACACCGAACTCACAGATTATGGGGTTTATTAGGGAAGCAACAGACTACAAGCTCAGGAATGTGCTCAGTCTCTCCCAGCTGGCCACCTCACTCAGCAGCTGGCCGTGTCTCTCAGCAGCCAGCCGTCTCTCTCAGCAGCTGGCCACCTTACTCAGCAGCCGGCCACCTCACTCAGAAGCTGGCCGTGTCTCTCAGCAGCCAGCTGTCTCTCTCAGTCTCTCGGTAGCACGTCTCTCTCAGCAGTGCAGTCTCTTGCATCTCTCTCTCAGCAGCCCATCTCTTTCAGTAGCACGTTTCTCTCAGCCGGCAGTCAGAGAGACTCCTTCTGCCTCCAGGAGGGCTCCTTTTAAGCCTGGCAGAGTGGCCAAAACCAACCAATTCCAACATCAGAGTTCTACACATCTGAGAGAGAGTGAACTTCCCAGAAGATTGCTTCATGTTGCTTCAAGAGAAATACCCCAGATGAATAAATTTAACAATCAGGAGCTACTCAGTTGCTCACAGCAAATTCTACCACAGAGTTTACAAAGACACTGGCTAGAAAAGCTGTACTATGTAATTTATTACAATGCAGGCTCCTAGAGTTTTTCTAGCTCAAGGCTGAACTAGGCAATAAAACAGAAAAAGTAAAAATTTTTGAATATTGACATGTATTAATTATATAAAGGCACTCTGGTGGCATAGTGCCTAAAGCATCTGACTGTTAACCAGAAGGTTGGAGGTTCAAACACACCAGCCACTCCATAGAAGGGAGATGGGGCAATCTACTTCTGTAAAGATTTACCATCTCAGAAACCCAATGGGAGTCACTGTGGGTAGGAATTAACTTGATGGCAATGAGTTTGGTTTTGGTGTCACTGTGGGTTGAAATTAACTCGATGGCAATGAGTTTGGTTTTGGTGTTACTTATGTAAGAAATAACTTTTTCACTGATGTGCATTAATTTATGAAAATGCAAAGCAGAGTGTTAGAGTCAGTCATAACTTTCAAAGTGACCCGAAATGAGGCAAAACAGAAAAGCTAAAACTATGCATTAATGTGACTACAGCCAGAAGTCACAGTCAATATGAAGTGACAGGAAATCAAAGCATTTCTTCTATAGCATCAACACTGCTGGAGAGCAAGACCACACAATCGAAAAATCAGTTACACAAAGAAGTGATACATGTTGGAATGCAAATGGTCTTCAAAGGAGGGGAAAAAAGGTAACAGCATTTGTCATTTGTAGAACCTGGGACAAGAGATACACAATGCAAGGAAAATAGCTATGACACACAGCAAGTACATATGAGTAGATTAAAAGCCATCATTTACTGCATGGCTCGGCTTCTAAGGTACTAACAAGCGATCTAAAACCAAAGAATACAGACTCGTTTCAGGCTTTCCATCTCCGGCAGAAGATGCAGCTGAGTATTAATTATAACCACTGCAAGAGGAATACCAGAGCTCTATAAAATCCACATGAAAATGAACATTACCCAAGGTGATATTTTATATGTGCTAACTGTATTATTTTTAATTCCAGGCTCTTCTAAGAAATACCAGACAATCTCTAACTGTGTACAGCGTAAGATCATAAATACCAATAAACATCTATTCAGAGGCGCTCTGGTACCATAGTGCCTAAGGCATGTGACTGCTAACCAGAAGGCTGGTGGTTCAAACCCACCAGCCACTCCTCAGAAGGAAGATGGGGCAATCCACTTCCGTAGTGATACTGCCTCGGAAACCCAAGGAGGGGTCGCTATGAGTCGGGTGTGACTCAACGGCACATAACAACAACAACATCTATCCAGAGTAATAGTCTGATGGCCACACTTACCGTTTTCCACATAGGGATGAAAAGGCAGGACTAGGGCAAGGATGACCCTGCCTCTAGTTGGCTCCAAGACACTTCTGATATCTTTTAACAAAGTCAAGGGCTGATCACAGCGGTCCAGCAAATTCAAACAGCTGATGACATCATACTGGAACCCTGTATTCTGCCATTCGTTGATACCAAGCACTCTGGAAAAATCAGAAAGAACTGGATTATTACAACCCCACCTTACAGACATCTTTGTGAAGAACTGAGATGCCAGTGAAGACGAACTGTGTCTCCTAAAGCAAGCAGGAGCTCTGGCGGTGCAGTGGCCAAAGCATTCAGCTGCTAGCCAGAAGGTCAGCAGTTTGATCCTACCATCCACTCCACTGGAGAAAGATGAGGCAGTCTGCTTCCATAGAGATTTACAGCTTTGGAAACCAGTTCAACCCTGTCCCATAGGGTTGCTATGGGTTGGAATTGACTCAATGGCAGCAAGTAAAGCAAAACAAATTCAAATGTTCATTATTTATATTTGCAGGAATAAAACTGTCAGGCAAGAAACTATATTAACAATCATATTCCTCAAATTTAGTGTTTTTACTATTATCAAATCTCAAAGCATAAAAAAGCGCCTTTATAAAAACTAACCATATTTTAATAAATATGAAGATACAAGGTGATATGAGGCATCAAATTCATCATCAAACATAAATTAATGAACAGCACTGAGTCCTGTAGGAGCTCTGGTGGCACAGTGCCTAAGGCACTTACTTGACTGTTAACCAGAAAGGCTGGCGGTTCAAACCCACCAGCGACTCCTCGGAAGGAAGGTTGGGCAATCTACTTCCGTAGTGATACTGCCTGGGAAACCCAAGGAGGGGTCGCTATGAGTTGGGTCCAACTCCACGGCACATAACGACAACAACAACATAGAGTCCTGCTTTTTAACATTCATTGCAATTTAATAATTTTCATATTTTCTAGCCCTGCTGTTCTGTGCCAGCGAGTTGATCTCGAGTCATAGCAGCCCTACGGGACAGAGTACTACTGCCCCACAGGGCTTCCTAGGCTGCCACCTTTATGGGAGCAGATCACCAGGTCTTTTCTCCCACAGAGCAGCTGGTGGGTCAAACCAGCGACCTTTCAGTCAGCAGCCTAGCACTTAAACCACTGTGCCACCAGGGCTCCTCTTCTAGCCCTAGGCCTCACCTATTCTGAAAAATGGCTGGCCGTAGTGTGAAAGTACACAGTTTACAACCTACGGCCTTCTGAACGTATCCCTGCTGCCTGGAGACAGAGACTACTTCATACCCTGGCCTCTCTGTATCTGAGGAACTATACACGGAAAGATAAAAGCATAGAGGAGCCTATGGAACTGCAGGTGAAAGGCATGGTTAAAACACCACTCTCAGCTCTCAACTACATAAAAGGAAACAAACAAAAAAAAAACATTCCCAGCCCTTTACAATGGTTTGTTTTTTTTAAAAAAAGAACTCTGGTGGCACAGTGCCTAAGGCATCTGTTAACCAGGAGGTTGGCAGTTCAAACCCACCTGCTGCTCCGTGGAAGAAGATGGGGCAGTCTACTTCTGTAAAGATTTACCGCCTCGGAAACCCGATGGGGGTCACCATGAGTCAGACTCGACTCCATGGCAGTGGGTTTGGTTTTGGTACAATGTTTTTATCCACGTAAGAGGGGAGTTCTTATAACAGTGTCTTTGTTAACCGTACCACTAAGGTCATTCTATAAATTACTTACTCCTGCTTGGTTATCAATCAGAATGTGGTAGGTAAGACATGTTATGACAGATACAGGTGAAAAAAGGAAACATACAAATTGATCTTTGTTAAACAAGCCTGGAAAATGCTGAGCAAACAATGAGAGCTGCTTTGAAAAACTCATTACCATAATGATATTTTATGGTATTTTTGTATAGAAGAATAAAAAAGGAAAACAAACCACTCTTCTTTTGGATCTAAAAGCTTTTTCAAACTAAAATCACCCTCCTAAAAAACAACACTGTAACAAACTTCAGGCGACTAGTCAGATGTCTCTGTTGCAGAGGTGTTTTATTCCACAGAACAGTTTTTGAATTAAGTAGGGCCTTATCCCTGGCTCTGTGCTGTCAGTCCCCCGTAAGACAGAGCGGAACACAGGGTTTCCTAGGCCAACGTCTTCACGAGAGCAAACCGCCAGGCGTTTTGTCCCACAGGGGTTGGGAGCGGCCGGTGGGTTCCAACTGCCAACCTTTTGGTTAGCAGCCGAGCGTTTTAATGACTGAGCCACCAGGGTTCCTTAAATGGCCCATTTAAAATCATTAAACTGGGGGGGGTTGCCTGATTGAAAAGCAAAACAAAGTTGAGAAAGATCTTGGGTCTATCTGCAACAAAGCAGCGGCCAAACATATCCATGTCTGAGTTAATGTAGAGCAGTTTCACTAAATCCACTTCAGAATTAGGTGAAGGTAGGGAGTTTCCACGCTGGTAATTTGCAAAGATAAAAATACATGCTTGGATCAGGAAATGATGGCTTTAGTGCTAGGGCATCGGAACCTACCCCCACAGAAGCCCAACCTCATCAGTACTTCCATTCGTGATTTCTATGTGTAACCTCCAGGAGCTCTGGTGGTATAGTGGATAAGGCATTCGGCTAACCAGAAGGTTGGTGGTTCAAACCCACCAGGTGCTCCATGGGAGAAATACGAGGCAATCCACTTCCATAAAGATTTACAGCCTTGGAAACCCAATGGGGGTCACTTTGACTAGGAATCGACTCCATGGCAGTGGGTTTGATTTGGGCTTTTTGAAGTATAAGCTCAGCTCCGCTGATGAAGACAAATTTATGAGCCCCACTCAAACTGCCCGACAGCCTAGAATTCTAATAAGTTGCTAAAATTTTCCTTTTCTGATAAGAAAAATAAGTGACTTATCCAACATCACAGTGCAAATCACACACAACATGAAAATTACAACTTGAAAATTCTCCAAATGTTATTCAGGTCAATCTCTCCATATAAGATGAGAAAGAATACGACAATCATTCTTTGAATAAATGCTTCTAACACGGCAGCTTAAGACCGAACAGCAGTCTCCATCCAGTATCTTTCCATCTTAAAAAAGTGGGTTATAGCCGGTGGGTGCCCGACTGTAACTACCAAACATTTCGATCAAAGATTATACAGAAGAATCCTGACCAAATGTGAGAAAATGCAAAACAGAACTTCAAATTCTCATGGAATCCGACTTTCTGGAACCATGGAAGAAGGATGAAATCCTGAAACCACTGCTCTGAGATCACTCTGAACCTCACACCAAACTCATGTCTGGAAGTCTTCTTAAAACCAAACCAGAGTTTAGCTTAACTAGTACAGAACGTCGGCCCGGCAAACCACTTGGCTGCTCCTGTTCCCAGTTCTCCTATTTGTGACCGAGCTCATCTCTCTGCCCTGCCTCACAGCCCAGAACTAATGAGGTCCTGCTCATGAGCAAAATGAAATCAAGAAAAATGTTTCATAAAGTTCAGGCAGTTCCCAGATGATGAATGAGTTCCATTCCTAAGTCTGTCTTTAAGGTGAATTTAAATTAAGTCCGAACAGTTAGGTACGGTTAGTATCTTATGTCAGTTAGTCAATGTTTGTCTTAGTGTATGTGTACATTTCTATGTACAAAAACGTTAAAGAAACATGTCCAAATACACTAAAATATCTTTCACATAATAATACAGCAATTAAAAAATGTAGAGCAAAATTCAAAATCATTAAAAAAAAAAAAAAAAAGACTTTCTGAACTGATAGAGATCGGTGGGACCGGAGATTGTGGCCCTGAGATACGATTCAGGCTTGGAATTGAACCCACCCCTGGGATCAACTTCCAGCCAAACAATAAACAGATCTTTAAAGTGAATAACCAGAGAAGAATGTATTTCTCATTGTAATCAACCATACGAAACCAAAAGGGCACATCTGCCCAAAAGAAAGCTCAGAAGGCAGGAAGGGGCAGGAATGAGGGGTAGTGGGGACGGGGTCCAGGGAGAAAGGGAGGAGGCTTCCCATGAGGGGATTATAATTAATGTCACAAACACACTGTGTATATACGCTGTCCAATGGAAAACTAACTTGCTCTGTAAAATTTCACCCAAACAACAATGAAAATAAACAATAATGATTCAGTTAATGTTTTGATCCCACCTCCTCCCCCGCCCCCACTCTTTTTTTGAAAAGAGTGTCTGCCTTGAGTATTGTGCTCTTTGAAGAACTGTCTACATGGGATCAAACGGACAACAGACACTCGAAAGCTTAGACAGGAACCTGGGGGCAGTGAGTTTATGTTCCTGGGGAGGAACTTCAGTAAAGGAGAGCAAGGGTGAAAACGGTCACACAACCTGAGGGACGTAGCCACTGTCACTGCACTGCACAGGCACAGATGGCTGGGCTGCGACATATTCTCAAGAACAACAGAAAATAAAACAAA
>NW_006921963.1:1945740-1947710 GCF_000298275.1 Orycteropus afer afer
AATAGCTATTTAACCCCTACATCACCACTGCATCACCAGAGCTCCTTTCAGATCTACACAGGTAATGGATAAGGTTATTTTAAAAGTACATTAAAGATCTTTGTCTCTGTCCTCTGGTATCAGAATATATACTCTCTATAGTATATATTATCTGTATGCAACCTATCTGTGGGGATTTCATTCCAAACTTACAGCCCTTTCCACGCAGCATCCTGCCAACACACTTGGTTCCTCCTTACTACCAGCCAGATAACGTAAACTAAATTTAATATTTATTGTGGTTGTTATGTGCCATAGACTCATCTCCGACTCGTAGTAACCCATCCTTGGGTTTCCGAGGCAGTATCTCTACAGAAGTAGATTGCCCAATCTGCCTTCCGAGGAGTGGCTGGTGGGTTTGAACTGCCAACCTTCCGGTTAGCAGTCAAGTGCCTTAGGTACTACACCACCAGAGCTCCCAGTTTAATATTTACTTTCTTAATATTAAGCAGACTACAGAAAGTAACACGCTGACAATTTTTTTTCCTGCCAAAAGAGATTAATTGTTTTTATTATATTAGCATCTGAATTGTAGAATTATCCATTAGTATAAAAATCAAGAATTAATTGTATAGCCCCTTCCTATATCTATGGTATTTCAAAAAAAAAAAAAAAAAAAAAATAGCATTTTTACTCCAAAGGTAAGTATTCAAGAAAATAAGTGAAGTTTTCCTCCCAGTAGACTTTAAAATATGTTCTGTTTCCTTAGAGAAATGACAAAGTGATCAATCATCATTTTCCCAAATCTTAAATAAAAACTAAGTGCCAACAATATAAAGAAAAGCAATCATTTTGTTTTAAAAATAAAAGCCACATACTTAAATTTTACAACGGGTTTTCTGGCTTCAATGACATCTTTGCAATATAGAGGAAAAATCTGGCTGCTTTCTGCTTAGTCAACTACTTATGCTTTCCAGAGCCATTAGTAAAAAGCCAGTTTCTCACGGGCCCAGATGAAAAGCAACAAAAAACAGCTACCTCTAAAAAGAAGACTAAAAATGTGGAACTCAGCTGAAAGTCTACCCTGCTGCCAACCCTGAACACTGACCGTGAAGATACTGGGGGTGCTGTGTGCTTCTGAATCATTTGTGACTCCTAATGTCCCCTTGCCACACAGCCGAACTGCCCACTGGGTTCCAGGCTGTAATCTTTACGGGAGCAGAGCACCAAGTCTTTCTCCCACGGAGCCACTGGGCAGGTTCAAACTGGCAACCTTCTGGTTAGCAGCCCAATATATAACCGAGCTAAGCGGAACCTTACCAATTGCTCATTAAAATCTCAAACCCATATCAATGGTCACAAAATCTGCCACTTTTGTGAGTAAGTTTTTACTTCATAGTAATGGAAGAAGTGCCAACAATATAAATTTCTCATCTAAGTCAAATTGCAAAAGATTTTTGGCACATATCCCATATGAACTATATATTAAAAAAGAATTAAACTATCCATTGGCACATGGTAGGCAAATTTACTAGGTTACCTATTATGCAAACTCTAGACATTAAAATGGCAAATTCGAACATACGGAATCACTGAAAATTCCATTCAGGCAGTGAGTCTTGAGAAGGCAAACAAGGAAAGGAGGGTGTAGAAGGAATCATGGGAAGACGTGTATACAACACCTTCCTCCCAGACCCATTTCAAAGGAGCCAGAGTATGGATTTGGCATAATTTAAAGACACTGTTATAATAAAAGTCAAAGCATTCCAAGTTTTGAAATGATGAATTAATTTCTAATCAAAACAATATACTTCAATTATCACCACAGACTCATGAGGATCTCACTTGAGACACAGTACCAGAGCCAAGTGAAACCTTATCAATCACTCAGTTCAACCTCACCTCAACTCCCCCCACCCAACATCCCAATCAGCTGTTTAAACAATGACAGTGATGAGGGGCAGGAACGGTCGTCAGGAGGTCAAGCTCCC
>NW_006921963.1:1948500-1968422 GCF_000298275.1 Orycteropus afer afer
AGAATGCCAGGTCATGACTAGGGACCAGGTCCCGAACCTGATCTTCCTTTTCCAAGTTCTCTCTCACTAGTGCTTTTCCTCCTGACAGTACCAATAGCTCGACTCCAGAAAAACACTGCCAAAGCACTCCTTAAAAAGTTGGAAACAGAACTACCATTTGATCCAGCAATCCCATTACTAGGTATAGATCCTAAAGAAGTGAGAGGCAGAGACAAACAGACATATGCACACCCATGTTCATCACAGCACTATTTACAACAGCAAAAAGATGGCAACAACCTAAGTGCCCATCAACAGAAGAATGGATAACCAAACTACGGTACATACACACAATGGAATACTATGCAACCCTAAAGAATAATGTACAATCTTAACATGGATGAACTTGGAGGACATTATGCTGAGTGAAATAAGTCAATCACAGAAGGACAAATACTGTATTAGTCCGTTATTGTAAAAGGTCAAGGAAAGGTTTATACATATATGGAAGGAAATTTTCTTTGTTGGTTACCTGGAAGTGGAAGGGAGGGGAGGGGAGAGGAAGGAAAATTTCTAGATAGGTTAAAAAAAAAAAAAAAAGGTGTGTGTATGTATATATATATATACATACACACACACACACACACACACATATATATACAATATATATATATATCTCAAAGTCTCACTGCCATCAAGTTGGATCCGACTCATAGTGACCCCTCCTTGGGTTTCCGAGGCAGTATCACTACAGAAATAGATTGTCCAATCTTCCTTCCAAGGAGTGGCTGGTGGGTTTGAACCACCAGCCTTCTGGTTAACAGTCAAACGCCTTAGGCACTACACCACCAGAGCTCCCTATATGTATATAGAAACCAAAGATGATTAGTGGTTACCAGGGGTGGGAGGGAGGGAGAAAGGGGAAGCGTTTGTTTGGGGGGCACCGAGTCTATGCTAATGGTAGTGGACCATTTTGGAAAAGGACAGGAATGACGGTGGCACAGCAAGAAAAACGTCAGCAATGTCCCTGAGCTGCGAGTGTGGAAGCTGTTATGTTGCCGAATGTCTTGCGTATGTTTTCACCACAATAAAAGTAAAAATTTTTAAAAAATATTGCCGAGGGGTGGATTATTTCTGCATAAATTTCCACTTAAATGTGATACAGAAAGAGTTCCTTTAATTCCTGACCATAGAAGGGACATCTAAAACCAAGAAATGAACCCCTACAAGAAACGTACCCCCAATCACGTCTGAAAGTTGTACCTGTATTTCTTTTTCTGAAGTTGCCATATCATTGTTTCAGACAGCTCAGTGGCATAAATTTCTTCAAAGTGAGGGCTCATGATTTTTGTGACTTCTCCATCCCCAGCACCTAAGTCCAGGAGTCTGTGGGTTTTCCAGTCTGGATTAATTTTAAGCAGTCTCTGAAACTGATCTGGTGAAAACACAAACATCGATCCTCTTCCTAGCAACCTGGGAAACAACAACAACAAAAAAAAGACAAAAATGGGAGAGTTTACAATATATTAACCCCACACACAAACACAGAGTGTTTGGTCATTCAGCACCAACAGCCTTTTGAAGTGATAGAAGTTTTATTTATACTGAAAAAGTAAAATTCGTAATATGGGAAAATAACTTCCAGGTATCACTGTCTTTGGCATTGCAAATGAAAACCCAAAAGGGGTGGCAGGAGGAGGAGAAAAAAAGAGAAAAGGGATGAGCAGAGAAGGGAGAGGAAGATGAAAGGGCTAAGGAATAAGAAGATGAAGAAGGTGAAGGCAGAAAAATTTAAGTCAAAATAGAAAAGAAAGGTGGAAGGAGTAACAGAAAACAGACGTGAGTTTGAAAAAAGATGACTGGCGGACTGGCAGAATGGGACCACGTGAGGCAGAGCACGAGGCAAAGAAACCAAACGGGAGAAGTCCACTTGGAACATAAAGTTAAATGGGGGAGAAAAACAGCTTTAGCGTATCAGATTTTGAAGAGAAACTAGACAAAAGAGGCAAAGCCTTGTGCTATCAGTCAACTTGCACTAAAGAAGTAGGTTCATACTTGTATTATGTGTCAGGGCCTGTGTGTTATACAATTGGCTGGATCTTACTGCTTCTAAAGAGCCTAAGAAACTGTCAGAACCATAGCAATACCTTCGAAAAAAGAGACTGAGAGCAATTAAAACAAAGACCAAAGAGAAACCTCAGAAACACTCCTATCATGCAAACCAAGTGTCAAGGAAGCATTATATTGGGAAAGAAAATGCACTTCCTACCTAGGTGTTGCTTTCCAACTCTCAGGGAGCTCTGGTTGTGCTATGGTTAAAGCACTCGCTGCTAACCAAAAAGGTCGCCGGTTCGAACCCATCAGCCGCTCCACAGAAGAAAGATGAGGTGATCTGCTTCCATCGAGATTTAGAGCCTTGGAAACTGTGGTGGTTCAGTTTGTGTGTCAGCTTGGCTGGGCCTGGGTGAGTGCCTGGGCAGCTGGATGTAGCTACTCCCCACGGTGAGACTGGTAATTACTCCATGGGGGAATCCACTGGAGCACCTGAGTAGCTGTAGGGATGTGGGCTGCTTCCAGTACACGTAAGAAGCAACTCAGAGGAAGGTCTCCGGCTGATGGCATGCATGAACCCTGCATGGAGCCAAGTCGTTGTTCAGTGGCCTGCCATGCTGCCCTGCCAATCTTGGGACTTTTAATGGACTTGAATTTATGGCCTGCCACATGGTTTGGAAATTATCGGGACTGTGCCTTTTCATTTGTCGACCTGGGGTTTATCAGCCTCAGCTGCTAGCAGCTGCTTGAGTGAAGAGATGTCTCCAGCTTCAGTGAGCTGGGAGCAAGAGGCAAAGCTGAAGCCCAAGGCCGAGGGGCTATCACCCAGCCCCTAAAGTCTAGCACCTGGAACTTGGACTTTCAACCTCCAAAACTATAAGGGAATAAACTCCTGTTTGTTAAAGCCATCCCACAGTGGTACACTCTTGTCAGAGTGGCACTAGGTAACCAACACAGAAACCCAAGGGGCAGTTTCACTCTGTCCTAAAGGGTTTCGATGAGTCAGAATCAACGTGACAGCAGCAGCTCTGGCTGGGTTTTCTAGCTCTCAAACGCTAGTTGTCAACAGTAGGGATTCTCCAACTTTTTTCAAGCAGCAGGGCCTTTCTCCACATGAAGTGATCACAGGAGAGCTGGTCTTTCTGAAATGAAGTTGAGAGCCTCCGCCAGCCCACTGTAGGCCTCTGTTCGCAGCCAAAACAGCTCCTAAGGTGCTGCCTCCACAGACTTTTGAAGACAGTTTGCAAACCACTGTTCCAGGATGTAGGAGAGAAACCTGTACGACTGCTATTTTCTGGAAAGAACCATAATGGACGATAAGTTTGCTGCATAGTAACTGCAAAGATAAAGCTGACATGTGCTCCCGATGAGGCCAGACTGGGAGGGGGGTTTGATGTAGTGACTCAGGAGCTGATTCTTGTAACATCTCCCTCCCCTTTTCCTCTGAAGGCTGTAGAAGGCATTAACCAAGTCTAATAACATGTTTATAAGTAAATCTTCTGTCCCCAGAAATGCTAACTGAGGTGGTAGGAGAGAGAAGAACCCAGCTATTAAGAAGCATGACTCCATCCTCTGTGAGTGGTTACCAGAAAAACCACAGCTTAGAAAAGTTGTTTCTAATTCTCAATTGCTCCTGTCATCCATAGGAAAAACAATCCAAGAAAGCAAATTTGAAAAAAAGGGCAGATTAGTGAATAGCCATACAAAATCCCACACAGGAGCCGGGGAGAGGCAGCATGGCTTGAGGAATACGTGTTTTACTGGACCCAAATTAAGCTACAAAATGGTTGGCTTGCTTACACTTTCTCAGCTACGAAATAACATGCTTCCCTAGCCATCTCATTGGGATGTGAGGCACCTTAACAAGATAAACATAAAATTCTAGAGCTAGAGGTCATGTAAGGGCAGACCTCAGGAGGTTATCTAACTGGGCCACGTTTATTATTATTATTATTTTTTTTAATCGATTTTCCTTCCCTCCTGATAACCAACAAAGTAAGTTTCCTTCCACATGTAAACCTTTCCTTGATTTTTTATAATAGTGGACTCATACAATATTTGTCCTTCTGTGATTGACTTATTTCACTCAGCTTAATTTTCTCCAAATTCATCCACGTTATGCAGTGTTTCACAGATTCTACATTATTCTTTAGCATTGCATTCTATTCCACTGTGCGTATTACCATAGTTTAGCTATCCACTCATGCAATGGTGGGCACTGTGGTGGTTATGGTTGTGTGTCAACCTGGCTGGGCCTGGCTGAGTGGCTGGACAGCTGATGGTAGTTACTCCCCATGATGAGACTGGCAATCAGCTCCATGGTGGGATCTACCACAAGCAGCTGAGTAGCTGTTTTAGGGATGTGGTCTGCTTCCCGTATATAAGAAGCAGCTCTGGGAATGGTCTCTAGCTTATGGCACACTTGGACCCTGAATGCAGCCAAGTCGTTGCTCAGCAGCCTGCCATGCTATGCAGATTTTGGGACTGTCAATGGATTTAAATCAATGGCCTGCTGTGTGGTTTGGTAACATCAGGACTGTGCCATTTTATTTGTAGACCTTGAGTTTGTTAGCCTCAGCAGCCAGTAGCTGCCTGAGTGAAGAGATGCCTCTGGCTTCACTGGGCTGGGAGCAGGAGGCAGAGCTGAAGCCCATGGTCGCGGAGCTTTCACACAGCCCCTAGAGCCTGGCACTTAGAACTCGGACTTCTAGCCTCCAAAAAGCATTAAGACTAAACTCTTGTTTGTTAAAGCCATACCACTTGTGGTATATTCCTGTCAGAGTGGCACTAGGTAACCAAAACAGGCACTTAGGTTGTTTCCATCTCTTTGCTACTGCGAATAGTGCTGCAATGAACATGAGTGTGCATATGTCCGGGATCTCACCTCTTTAGGATATATACCTAATAGTGGAATTGCTGGATCAAATGGTACTTCTGTTTCCAGTTTTTTAAGAAAGCACCAAACTGTTTTCCACAGTAACCACTGTTGTACCATTTTACAGTCCTACCAGAAGCGTATGAGAGTTCCAATCTCTCCACCTCGCCAACATTTGTTGTTTTCTGTCTTGTTGAACTTTGTTATTATTGCTGGGGTGAGATGATGTCTTATTATTGTTTTGATTTGCATCTCTCTAATGACTAATGATTGCAAGCCTTTCTTCATGTTTGCTGGCTGCATGATTATCTTCTTTGGTGAAGTATCTGTTCATGTCCTTTGTCCACTGTTTAAGTGGACTAGTGGTCTTTCTGATGTTGAGGTATTGAAGTTTTCTATAAATTTTAGAGATAAGTCCCTTGTTGGATGTATTGCTACCAAATATTTTTTTCACATTCTGTAGGTTCTCTTTTTACTCTTTTGGAGAAGTCTTGTCAATGCACCTAAGAATTTAGTTTTCAGAAAGTCCCAATCATCGAGTTTGTCTTCTGCCGTTTGAGCATTTTGGGTAATGCTTAATAGTCTATTTATGCCATAAATGAGGACTATTCAATTTGCCTGTATTTTTTCTCTGATGAACTTTACAGTTTTAGATTTTACATTTAGGTCTTTGATCCATCTTGAGTTTTTTGTGTATGCTACAAAAGGATATCAGCACCATTTGTTAAAGAGACTATCTCTTCCCATTTAACTGGTTTCAGCCCTCTGTCAAAGACCAGCTGTCCATAAGTAGATGGATCTATTTCTGGGTTCTCAATTCTGTTCCACTGTTCTATGTGTCTGTTGCTATACCAATACCAGGCTGTTTTGACTCCTGTGGCTGTCATGGATTGAATTCTGTCCCCCTAATATGCGTCAACTTGGCTGCGCCATGTTCCTCAGTGGTTCAGAAGTTAAGTAATGATGTAATGTGGCAGATATGTAATAATATCCCATGATGTGATCTGATGTGATGAACTGATTGGGTATAAAAGCATTAAGATTAAGGGTGGGTGGCAGCACTCTCAGTCCCATTTCAGCTCTGATGCGATGGAAGGGGAGCTTCCCTGCCACACCTTTTATCTCACAAGAGATAAAGGAGAGAAAATGCAACAGAGATAGGGGACCTCCTACAACCAAGAAAGAGGAGCCAGGAGCAGAGCAGATCCCATTCTTTGGACCCAGGGTCCTCTGTAAGAGAATAAATTTATTTGTTAAAGCCATCCCCTTGTGGTATTTCTGTTAGAGCAGCATTCCAGAACTAAGACAGTGGCTGTACAGTTTTAAGATCAGGGAGTGTCACAGCTCCTTTATTCTTCTTCAGCAGTGCTTTGCTTATCCAAGGTCTCCTTCTTTTCCATATAACAGCAGTGATTAGTTTTTCCATGTCCTTAAAGATGTTCTTGGAATCTGGATCCAGATCCCACTGAATTTACAGATTGCTTTGGGCAGTACTGACATTTTCACAGTGTTCACTCTTCCGATCCATGAGGATGGTACGTTCCTCCATTTACGTAGGTCTCTTAATAGTTTGTTCTACTAGTGTTTTATAGTTTTCTTTGTACAGGTCTTTTGTATTCCTGGTAAAATTTATTCTTAAGTCTTTTATCTTTTTGGTAGCAATTTTAAATGATATTGTTTTCCTTATTTCCTTTTCAGAGATCTCTTTGTCAATGTAGAGGAATCCAACTGATTTCTGTATGTTGATCTTATATACTGCCACTATGCTGAATCTTTCACTTCCAGTCATTTTTTTGCTGAATCTGTCCATTTTTCTAAGTACAGGATCATATCATCAGCAAATGGGGACAGTCTGACTTCTTCCTTACCTATCTCGATGCCTTTGATTTCCCTTTCTTGCCTTATTGCCCTGGCTAGGCCTGCCAGTACAATGTTGAATGGAAGTGGTGATAGAGGGCATCCTTGCCGTGTTCCTGTATGCAAGGCAAATGATTTCAGTCTCTCTCCATTGAGAATAATGTTGGCTGTTGGTTTTGCATATATGCCCTTTATTATGTTGAGGAATTTCCCTTCTATTCCTATTTTTCTGAGTGTTTTTATCAGGAATGGGTGTTGGATTTTATCAAATGCCTTTTCTGCATCGATTTATTTGTTAATCATATGATCATGTGGTTCTTTCCCCGTGTTTTATTGATGATGTATTATTTGTTTGATATAATGTTGGATTCTTACTGGTCTACATTTAAGGGCAACAGAAAGAAGCACATATCCTATAGCCAAAGATCACAAGCAAGAGGCTTCACAGAAAGACTGAAACTGTCACAAATAAATCAATTCCCCGAGCCCAGTGTTTCCCAGCCAGGTCCAGTGTTGCTTGCCCTCTAGAGGGCAGTGGGGGTGGGCAGAAGAGTTTTGGGTGGACACAATGACTAAGGAGTTGCTACTGCCTTTAGTTGCAAGGCCAAAAAATTAAACTTCCTGCAGTGTGGGGACAGTCTCTCAAAACGAAGAGCTGTTCCTCCCAACACACCAAGACACTGACCTAGTCCACTACAAGGTCCCAGTAAATGTGGACAATGGGCAGGTATAGCTCTCTCACTTGTCTTTAGCCCTCAAAGTCAGCAATGTCCACAGGTTGGTTGGTTTGTTGTTGTTTTTTTTTTTTTCAGTGTTGAACAATCACCCCAGGTTCTCTAGCCACAATCTACATTGTCTTTAGATTTAGCAACTACAGAGGGCAGTCTATACAGGGGGCATGCCTCTTCAATATAAAATAAACTCTGGAAATATTATCAAGTGTCTCCTTACTCTGTCTTCTCCTAACACATAAAGGAAGTAAAACAAGTATCCTACGTTAATTCAAAAAGGTTCCATAGTAATTATTTCTGTGAGAGACAACCGCTCACAGTAATAATCTACTATTGTCAAGGACAGTAAATACTCAAAACTAAGTGTTCAGCTGAGAATAGGACACAGGGCAAGAAGGGGGTCTGCAGGACGCTGGGGGGATGGCTAGGACTTGACAGCAATGGGTTGTGTTCTATTTGTTGTTCTGAGGTGCTGTCAAGTCAGCTCTGACTCATAGTGATGCCATGTACAACAGAGCAAAACACTGACCAGTCACACACCATCCTCACAAAAAAGTTTATTTGTTTAGGGTGCTAAATATTAAAAAAGAAAAGCAGAAGAGTTATAAATAAGGCAGGAAATTGTAACCAGGTCCAGTGGCACAGAGGTGGGGGAAAGCAGGTCAGAGACTGAAAACCCCACAATTATGCGCACAATGCCGAATGTAAGTATTTTTTGAAGATTCCTTTTATCCCTTTCAAACAGGTACAGCAGCAGCGGCCGTGGGGTCGATTCTGACTCGCAGCGACCCCAGGTGCGTCAGAGTGTAAGTGTGCTCCTTAAGGTATTCGATGGCTGATGTTTTCTTCCAAGATGTCTCCGGATGGATTCAAACCGCCAACCTATTTGGTTAGCAGCTCAACACGCACCACTAGGGACTCCTCAAATAGGTACAGGGCCCCAAAAAAGGACAAGAATAACTGGTGTGGTGACTCGTCTGCTTTCCAAAGCAAGCACAGACAGTACAGAACAGAAATTCCGTGCAGCCCGTTTTAGGGACAGAACGACGGACCAGGCTGTATAAATACAACCACTGATACAAAACAACTATGATGAAGCAAACGTAAGGCATTTCCATATAAACAATGTAGAAAAGCAAGTAAGGAATCTGGAGGAACGGCTCGCGGTGCCTGGAAACGTACGTAAGGACCAGATGACCCACAGGGACTCCAGGCCTTCAGCAGAAATGGGTTCCAACCCTCAAAGACCTAACAAAGTGGAAAAGCAGGACCAGCAAGCGGCTGTAAGTGGTCTCACAGAGGTTCGCAGGGACAGGGCTGTATGGTTCTTCTCTGTGGATTTCCGGATTCCATGGACTTTGGGAGTGTTTGGAAACTGAGCCAAGAAAGGGCAGTAAATACTCCTAAAGCTTGTCCTTAAGATTCATGGAAGGCAACCATGTTAGGGACAGAGGATTCCACAGTAAATTTAGAAACCTCTGAGTCCAGATAGTCTATCAAAACAATGCAGGACCCTTCACTCTAAACAAGCCATCACCCACGTTGAGCTGACTGACTAGACCAAAACACAAACCAAACTCACTGTGTCGAGTCCATTCCGACTCACAGCAACTCCTTCTTGGGCTTCCAAGGCCGTATCACTACAGAAGTAGACTGCCCAACCTTCCTTCTGAGGAGTGGCTGGTGGGTTTGAACCACTACACCACCAGAGCTCCTTTGATTAACTAGATGCCCCCCAAAAAATAACTTGTTCCTGGGAAGTATGCTTAAGGCAAAGGAAACTTTACTCTTCAGCCTCACTAGGTTAAGAGCTTGGTTCCAAGGTGGTGGTGGTATTGTTATGTGCCATCGAGTCGGACCCAACTCACAGCAACCCCTCCTCGGGTTTCCGAGGCAGTATCACTATGGAAGTAGATTGCCCAACCTTCCTTCCAAGGAGTGGCCAGCCTTCTGGTTAGGAGTCAAGTGTCTTAGGCACTATGCTACCAGGTTCCAAGGTATCTTATGGTTAACAGTATGGTTAGGGACCAACAAGCATTGGCTTCACTGAGAGTGAAAGCTAGAAATGCAGACTCTGAGCCCCTCCACCCCCACACCAAACCCACTAAATCAGAATCTGCACTTTAATAGCATTCCCAGGCGATTCCTGTGCACATCAAAATCTTGAAAGCACTGCTCTGACTACTGCCATGGAAATGCAGACTAATAAGGCCGTTGATCAACTGATCAACTTCAAGTTAATTTAAAAAGTATAAATGCAGAGGCTGACACTGGCTGCTACCTGAGGCAGTGACAACTTGAACAAGATAACTTTTCCTTTTTGTAATTGAAGGATAAAGAAAAAAACAGTCAAGATTCACTTACCCATTGATAGATGTTCTTGACATGAACAGGCTAAAAACTGATGACACAAAAGAATGATACAGTTGGATAAACAGCCAGCCCGACTTCTCAATGCTGTTGTTTAAGAAGATCTGTGTCCCATGATCAAGGTAACTCTGAACAAAGACAGCCTGGAGTGATTCACACAACTTCTCTCGGTTGCACACGTACCACTAAAAAAGCAAGGAAAAATGAAAACACACAACTAAAGGATCATCTGAGAAGGCCAGAAACCAACCTGCAACACCCCAAACAGAAGGCTCAAGCCAATCTTAATTCCCAAATACTGTAAATTGCAGGGCACTGTGTTTGAGGAGTCATCTCTTACACTCAGTATACCTTCACAGATGATTTTCACTTAATTCTCTAACAGCCCTCAGAGTAGCTGAGTCAAGCATCACTGGGAAGGAGATGGAAGAGGAGGCAGGGTCCCGAGGCTTAGGAGGCGGGCTGTAAAGCTAGGTGCTCTGAGTCCTGGCCTCATACTTCAGTCACTATACCCATCCCACCCCACCCCAAAGTCTAGAAAACCTCTGTTGGCCTCTGGGATTCAACATCAGAAGGCAAGTAACTAGTGTTATTAGCTTTGTTTTTAAATAAGAAAACAGCCACATAATCCAACGATTTTAACTCAAAACCACCAAACAAATTAATGGCAGGGTTGTTGTCATGTGCCGTCGACTCAGACCCGACTCAAAGCGACCCCTCCTTGGGTTTCTGAGGCAGTATCACTACAGAAGTAGATTGCCCCATCTTCCTTCCAAGGAGTGGCTGGTGGGTTTGAACCGCCAGCCTTCTAGTTAGCAGTCAAGTGCCTTTTAGGCACTATGCTACCAGAGGTCCCAATGGCAGGGTAGGCAGCAAAATTTAACTCCAAGGACCAGATTAAGCTGCTTTTCTTCATACAGATGATATAAAACCTTCAGAAACCACTTGGAGGACATTATGCTGAGCGAAATAAGTCAGTCACAAAAGGACAAATATTGTATTAGTCCGTTATTGTGAAAGTTAAGGAAAGGTTTATATATTGGAGGACATTTTCTTTGTTGGTTACCAGGGGTGGGAGGGAAGGGGAGGGAATGCTGTTAGATAGATAGAGATAAATATTGATTTGGGTGAAGAGAAGGGCAATGTACCAAATGTGAGTGACCAATATGGCAGCATTGAGGATGAGAAAGACAGAGAGTTACATGGGCAGTACAAACAACAAATATGAACCCCTTTGCATATACAATACTGAGTTGTCAATGAAAGCAAACATGGGTATAGGGACGGATAGATGGGTGAACAAGCTAAACAATTATGTATGTCTAAATGGAGAGTGTATCCAAGATCATATACAGGGTTGGCAGACAATGGGCCTCTCGAAGAGTATGAAGGGATGGACACTGGGAGGAGGTAACTATGGGGAGGAAGTGGGAGGGGAGCTGCTGCATTGTAAATTTTGGTCAATGACATGAGACAAAGTATATGTGAACTGCTGTATGAAAAGTGAATTTACTCTGTAAATCTTCACCCAAATCCTAATAATAAAAAAAAAAAAACCTTCAGAAACCTCTAAGGATGCTTCACAAACAGGTTATATGACACTGTTTGTTGTTGTTGCTGTTGTGTACCATCAAGGCGAACCCGACTCATACAACCCCTCCCTGGGTTTCCAAGGCAGTATCACTACAGAAGTAGATTGCCCAACCTTCCTTCCGAGGAGTGGCTGGTGGGTTTGAACCGCCAGCCTTCTAGTTACCAGTCCAGTGCCTTAAGCACTACGCTACCACCAGGCATTGTTATCAAACCCAAAACCAGACCCAATGTTGGTGAGTGGATTTCAACTCACAGAGTCCCTACAGGACAGGGCAGAACTGCCCCAGCGGGTTTCCAAGGCTATATATCTCTCTAAGGAAGCAGACTGTCACATCTTGTCTCCCGAGTGGCTGGTGGGTTTCAACTGCCAACCTTTTGGTTAGCAGCTGAGAGTTTAATCACTATGCCACTGGGGCTTCTTATGACATTGTTACAGACAGGCAAGATGTGCTCAAGGCAGCTTCAGAAGTGAAAAGACAAGTAGTAACATGAGAAGAACCAGTAATATAGGCTGTAACCACAATACACTTCTTATAACAAAATTCAACAATTTTAACTGCAGATGGAATTGAACTTTACATAATATAATGTTTTCCATTTTCATTTAGAGTTAGCAGCCAGAGGAGAAAGTAGACTGTAATGGTTCATTGGCCCAGCCCTGGGATCGAGTCTGGGCTCTGCCATTCCTATGGGACCTTTTCATTCGTCTGTAGACTATATCTATCGTGGTAACTATCTACTGTGGTAGAGTACTGTAAGGATTAAACAAGATAACGTAAGGAAATCTTAAATACAGTGTCAGGCACAGCGAGAATCCTATGATTATCCTGTAATAATAATTGCAATGAGATGGCGCTAATGTAGCCTGATAAATAACAGAGTAAGCCTATTAAACACAGTGATGAACAGTAGACCAGTTACCATAGAGCAGATCCATTATCTTCCAAGAAACCACCACTTTTTCCTAATAAGGTGTCTACTGCCTGAAAGTGACTTATTTCCCCAGACAAACATGACCACTTACCAGCTGTAAAGCATCCTGTAACTGCTTGCACAATTGGTGGACCAATTTTACAGTCATTCTAAACTTGCTAAACTTTAGTTAGATGAAATCTTGGGTAACATTCCTGACACTGACATTAGAAGGAACCAGTCATAAACCAACACAACCAACCAAACAGGCACATTAAACTTCCAGTGAGTCATCTTTTTACAAGCGTTGCACCCTAACCTGGATAAATCAAACCTTTTCAATTGTTGAGTGATTTGTGCCAATCTACCATTTAAATATTATTACCAAATCTGCTTGGACTTTACATAAGACTACTTTTGTATTTCCCAGCCTATGTGATAAACTGTGAAGTTTCTCATGTTCTCTGCCTACACCTTTCTCCTTGGTCTGAAAATGTTCCTGCTTAATCATTTACTAATTGTTAATACTTGCTGGGCCTGAAGTTACACTGCAATGCAGGCCATCTGAGCCCAGTGAGGGCACGCTGACCTTTACTTACTTTTAGTCTCTGATTTGACCAATCAAGATAAAAGCCATCACCTCAGTTAATAGGTAACCAGGGTCAACTGATTAATGTGGACAAGGAGTTATCCAAGCAAAACGGAGGAGCTAAGGATCCCATGGTATCACTTGTAAATGGACAACCAGAAAAACACTGGACCCTGACTTGCAGAACTAAGTAAGAACCGGCACCATTAACTGCAAATACTGCTTTCAAACGCCAAGAAAACCCAAGTTGTTAACAGCATTTCTCTCAGTTCATCAACATTAACACACATGGTTGAACCTTTACTGCCACACAAAAGTCTTTCCGGAAAAAAATTGCTGAACAGAATGAAGCATGGAATAAAAAGGGGCAAAACCCTTTTCTTTAAGGACAGAGGTGGAAATCCATGTCCTTCCTGACCATTTGCATGATACAATGTCAACTCCACAGGAGTATTAAAGTGGAAACAACCCAAATGTCCATCAACCAATGATGGCTGAATAAAATGTGGTCTATTCATACAACACGAGTATTATTCAGTCATAAAAGGAAAGCTACAGACACATGCTGTAACATGGACGAAACTTGAAAATATTATGCTAAACCAGTCACAACAAGCCACATACTGTACCATTCCATTTACAGAAAATGCCCAAACCAAAGAGCCCAATTCACTGCCATTGAGTCGATTCCGACTCATAGCGACCCCTCCTTGGGTTTCCGAGATGGCATCTCTATGGAAGTAGATTGCCTCATCTTCCTCACGAGGAGTGGCTGGTGGGTTTGAACCACCAGCTTTCTGGTTAGCAGTCAAATGCCATAGGCACTACGCCACCAGAGCTCCCCAGAATAGACAAATCCACAGTGACAGAAAAAAGCAGTTGAGTGGTCACTAGAGTAGGGAGCTAGGCAGAATGAGGGTGTCTGCTAGTGGGAATGAGGTTTCTTTTCAGGGTGATGAAATGGCCTGAGATCAGATGGTGGAGATGGCTGCACAAGACTGAGAATATACTAAAAACGTAATGGTACACTTTAGAAAAACTAGATTTCATGGTAGATGACTTACCATGAAACAAACACATGCAGAGAAATCTAAATGTGGCCGTCAATTTGATCTTCTAGAAATTAAAAGTGGTCTGAAAATTTAAGTGGCCTAGCAACCTCCTTAGGAGCTCTGGTAGTGTAGTGCCTAAGGCACCTGACTGCTAGCCTGAAGGCTGGTGGTTCAAACCTTGGTTCCTTCCTTGGAAGGAAGGTTGGGCAATCTACTTCCGTAGTGATAATGCCTCGGAAACCCAAGGAGGGGTCGCTATGAGTCAGGTCTGACTCCATGGCACGTAACAACAACAACAGCAACCTCCTCTAAAACATGATTTTTTTTAAATGTAAGTATCATTTATTTTATTCCCTAAAATAAAGTACAAAAGAATTACCTATGAAATGGTTTAAGATGCCATAATTATATGATTGAAAACATATTATCAAAAGTTAACAAGTTATCTCATTTATCAACTCCACTTTACTGATAGGAAAACTGGGGCTTACTGAGATTACAATATTTAGTTAAAGGTCACACCACAAGGAATTTTAAAAACAGAATACATATGCCAGGCATTTGCTTTTAAAGGCTGAACTTCTTTAATATTTAAAGTAATTTTTTAGTATTTATTTTCATTGTTATAGAGAATATATGCAGCAAAAACATACAGCAGTTCTCCACGAAAGTCTCTCCATGAAATTTCAGTGACAGTGACCGCAGTCTTCCAGTCGTGTAACCATTCACCCTTCTCTTCCGAGCTGTCCTCCCCCACTCCCGTAAACTCACCGCCCCTAAGTTTCATTTGGAGCTGCTACTGTCAACCTGATCCCATAAGACAGATCTTCAAAGACCATGATGCTCCAGGGAGACATTGTTTACTAAGTAAGCCAAACTGTGCCTTGGTTTGAAGACTTCAGGGGATACTTCTGTCAAGGTTTAAAGGTCATCTTAAGGCAACAGATTCATGAGTTCAGCCAGCCTCCATGACTCCAGAATATCTGGGTTCCATGCGAATTTGAAATTCTTATCTGTACTTTCTGCCTTTTTATCAGGAGTCTTGTACAGAATCTTTGATTGAAATGGTCAGTGATGGTAGCCGGGCACTCTCCAGTTCTGGTCTCACGGCCCAGGGGGCAGTTGTTCCTGGAGGCAGTTAGCCACACACCCATCCTCTTCTTCCTGACTGTCCTTCCGCTGCTGCTTCAGGTGAACAGAGACCAACGCTGTGCCCTGATCATGTCACCACCCTGCTTCACGGGAGGCTCAGGCTAAGACTGCACACGCTCACTATGGCTTAGGAGACCGCACGAGATGTGTTCATTCTGCATGCAGCCTCACTTCACCATACTCCGCGCCACCACACCTGGTCCCCCTCCGCAGTGCCCTCTCTTTCCCATTTCTGGAAGGCTGCTTCCCCACGGCTGTCCCACATGGTGTTTGCTCTGGCCTCTGCATGTCCCACCTCCTCAGGCCCCTCCCCACTCACCAGTCAATCCGAGCTCAGCCTATGTACTTCCCCAGTTACATTTTCCTTGAACTTCCAGACCAGCTTAGGTGCTCTGTTCTGATACCTCTCATCCATCCCCTGGAGTCCTCGGGTGGCACAGTTAAGCACTCAGCTACCAACGAACGACTGCCAGTTCAAACCCACCCAGACACACCTCCGAAGAAAGGCCACAGCCATGACCCTTACGGACAGCAGCCGAAAGTAAGCATCAACTCAAGGGCAACTGGCACTAGTGAGCACCCCATATACTGGGCTCCTTGGTAATGTTTATGACCAGTGAGTTGAAGAGGCGCACATAACCGCACGCTTGGTGTCTATCCTCCCAGGAGGACTAAGGCTTCATAAAGGCAGGGCCTCCAATGACTGGCCTGTTTACCCGTGTTCCCTGGCACCCAGTTCAGAGCCTGGCAAAGATACAGTAGACCCTCAACAAATGCTCATCAAATGAATCACTGTCCAGAATCACAGGCAGTCTAAACGAACAGATTTTAGAGTTTCTAGCAAAATTCTTGCAGGAACGTAAGAATAACCAAAGAGACAGCTGTCACTGGGTTTCTGTCAATTTCTAAAACCCCAAAGTTTTCGCAAGGCCTTACTTTACCCAATTCTGCAAACAGTGGTTAAAGCTACCCCACCTACCACAAAATTGCATCACCACACACAAGCAGGCAATGAAGGAAGGCATTTACTGAGCACCTACTGAGTGCCAGGCACCGGGCTAAGTGGTTTTGCACTGGCTATTTCATTGACCACTTTGTAACTTCTGAACAAAAGGCAGCCTGGGGTCCCTAGGCAGGTCCAGCTGACTCAAGGCCCCGTCTGAATTATATACATATTGCCTTATATGAGCTTTTTTCCAGGAAGCTTCCTTTCATTTAACACTACCCAATGAATCTGCTTGAGAAATAATATGATTTATATTTAGAAAAGAAAGCAGGACTATTCTGCCCAACACCACAGAACTGGCTGTGTTTAGAAAAAATAAAAATAATCTGATAGGAACAAAATTACCATAGGCTGGGGTTTCGCAACAATGCCATCAATGACATTCGGAGCCAGATGACCCAGAGGCCCACTGGGGCTGTTCTGTGCATCCTAGGATGCTCAGCAGTGCGTCTGGCCTAGACCCACCAGACGCCAACAGCACTCCCTAGAGTGGGAACAACCAAAAATGCCCCAAGACACTGCCAAATATCTCCTCGGTGGAGGACGTGAAGAATCACCCCTGCTTGAGAGCCAGCCACTGCCTGACCCTCCACTAGGGTTTACTAACTGTCCCGGTTTAATAGTGGTATGCCAGGGAGTTGTCTCTAGGCAATGCACATGGTTAACGGGCTCGGTTGCTAACCAAAGGGTTGAAGGTTCCAGAGATGCCTCGGAAGAAAGGCCTAGTGATCTGATTCAGAAAAATCAGGCTGAACTATCAGGTATGTCTATGCAGCGGGGAGTGCACCCAAGACCGTGTATAGGATTGGCAGACAATGGTCCTAGAAGTGTATTTATATGATCTGAATTCCCAGGTGTATAGCAGAGCTGACAAGGGACAAGGTTGTAGTCACTTCTTGGTCACAGCTAGCTACCCAGAGGGACTGAGTAGATGAACCTGTGGGCTCGGGACCATAGTCACAGGGGACATCAAGCTCAATTGGCCTAACATACTACACAAAACATTGTTCCACCTCCTACTTTAGCAGATAGCGACTAGGATCTTAAAAGCTTGCAAGCAGCCATCTAGGTGCAATGATGGGTCTCTCCTCATCCAGAGCAAAGAAGAATGAAGAAACCAAAGATTCATGGAAACAATTAGTCCTAGCAACTGGTACACCAAGTGATCCGCAGCCTATACAACTATGAGACCAGAAGAACTAGATGGTGCCCAGCTAACACTGTCAACCACTCCGAAGGGGATCAATGTCGGAGATCTGGATAAAGAGGGAAAACAATGTGGAACAAAATGCAAAATCATTTGGGGGAGAAAAAAGGGACCGGGTTTGCTGGTCCAATAGAGCCTGGTGGAACCACTGAGACTATGGCCCCTAGTTGCCCCTCAGGTCTGGAATTGAATGCACACCTGTGGCTTCCAGCCAAACAAAAGACAGGCATAGGAGGTGAACATTTACCGAAGGTAGATATACTCCTTGGAGAGAATATTCATGGGAGAAAGGACTGTGTATGCACAGGGAGACAGCTCAGGGGGCAGGAGTGCTTGGAGGGATGGACACAAGGAAGAGGTAACTATCGGGAAGAAGTGGGAGGGGAGCTAATGCATTGTGGTAAATTGTAGTCAATGTCAGGAGACAAAGTGTATGTGAAATGCTGTATGGAAAGTGAATTTGCTCTGTAAATTTTCACCCAAATCACAATTAAAAAAAAATAAAGAAAAATCAGCCATTAAATGTCCATGGAGCACAGTTCTAGTCTGACACACATGAAACTGTCATGACCTGGAATTGACTAATAGCACCTGTTCGTTTTGTTTTTGTTTTATTACTGGCGCTGAGGAGTTCAGAAGAAGGAACACTGGTGGCACGATGGTTAAAGTGCTCAGCTGTAAACCCAAAGGTTGGTGGTTCGAACCCTCTAACTGCTTTGCGGGAGAAAAGACCTAGCGATCTGTTCCCATAAAGGTTACGGCCAAGGAAACCCTATGGGGCAGTTCTACTCTACCCTATAGGATCAATGAGTCACAATCAATTCAATGGCACATAATGGCCAACAATGGAGACTTCAGATGATGACATTAAAAGGGGAATTCACTGGCCTCAAGGAATTTAGCAGAGGGGGGGAATCTAAAACCAAGAGAAACAAAAACAGGATTTCAATCTTAGCCAGGACGTTCAGGTCCTTAAAGGAGCAGTCACGCTACCCTTCAGGAGATACTAAGAGAAAGTCAATGCCAAAATCCCTGCAGCCAGGCGTGTGCTCACAACACTGGGTGGTGGCCTGCCTGTCCGCTCAAGGGCTTTTCGGAGCAGGTGAGTTCTTTTTTTTTTTTTTTTTTTTTTTGCAGTAGAGTTCCTGGATGGTGTGCTCCCCAAAGACTACAGAGACAAAGGTTCACAGGCAAGAAGTATAATGCCCACTAAATTTTCACACTGGAAATACTAAGTGCCAGCTCCTGGTGATCAGGTCCTCGGAAGGAAGATGGGGCAATCTACTTCTGTAGAGATACTGCTCGGAAACCAAGGAGGGGTCACCATGAGCCAGAAATGACTCAACGGCAGTGAGTTTAGCTCCAAGCTAGGTCTGCACTCCCCAGCTGGAGACCACAATGTTGGAAAAAGGGTCTTACTCGCACGTGTCTTTAAAGTTCACCAGGATTTGGGGCAGTATTTGCACAGGGAGATAGCTCAGGGGCAGGAATGCATAGGAAAGGACAGAGGGAAAAGCTAACTGAAGGGAGGAAGTGGGGAGAGAACTTACACTGCGGGGATTACAGGCAATGCCATGAAACAAAGTGTGCATGAACTGCTGTATGGAAGTCAATTTCCTCTGTAAACCTTCACCCAAATCACAATTAAAATTAAATTAATTAATTAACTTTGCTAGCATTTTGTTCAGTTTGTAACTATGGAATTTTTTAAAACAACAAACTTCCATCCAACCAGAGTACCAAATGGTCCACAACCACTTTAAAACAAAGATGAGAATGTAAGGAGGCAGGGACGACACTAGATGAATGGAAATGCAACAACGAGAATGGAAAAGTTGTAAACGTTCACAGGCTGGGAAGAACGGAACCACCAACGTTGCTGAACAATGTCTGCAGGAATCACTGAGTGGGAACCAAACTGCCGTTATCAACCTTCACCTTCTTATTTAAAAAAAGAAAAAAGGCTAGTCAGAGTCCATACAGTCATCCGCTGAGGCCAAGCATACAGAAAAGTAATAACATAACAACTTCTAAAAATTATAGTAAGTAGCAATGTTCTCCCTACCTATAATAACACTGCAAAGATACTAATGATTAACAAGATAATAAAAAGCCAGATGAGGGAGACAATGGGAGTTCTAAATGTGTACCTGACAGTACTACCTAATCAAAGCAGCAAAATAATAGGTTACAGGTCTTAAGGATGTCTTCATTAACCCCACAAACCACTCTAAAATCTTCAGATAACCTTGACTGATGAGTCACTTCTTCAAAGTAGAAATGATTTTCCTATAAAATTGTATGTATTCATCAGACTGAGGGCTGTAGTCAAAAGTTTCTCTGAAAGACCAGGCTTACTGGTCTGCTAGAGCCTGGTGAAACTCCTGAGACTACGGCCACTAATCACCCTTCAGGCCTGGAACTGAACTCCCATGGCTTCCAGCCAAAAAGAGAGGTCTATGTTGTTGTTGTTGTTGTTGTTATGTGCCATCGAGTCAGACCCGACTCATAGCGACCCCTCCTTGGGTTTTCGAGGCAGTATCACTA
>NW_006921963.1:1970762-1973398 GCF_000298275.1 Orycteropus afer afer
AAGGAAGTTGATAACATGATTCATAAACAAAATGAGCTCAGCATAGAAAATTATATGGAACAAAGAAATCGACACCACGAAAAAGCACGTAACAAAAATGACAGCAACAAATTCATATTTGCCAATAATTACATATCTGGCAAGGGACTTGTCTCTAAGATTATAGCAGAAGAGTGGACGACCAAATTATGGTACATACACACAACAGAATGCTATGCACTTGACTGCTAACCAGAAGGTGGGCGGTTCAAACCCACCAGCCACTTCTCGGAAGGAAGGAAGGTTGGGCAATCTACTTCTACAGTGATACTGCCTCGGAACCCCAAGGAGGGGTTGCTATGAGTTGGATCTGACTCGACGGCACATAACAACAACAACAACAACATGCAGCACTAAAGAATAATGTCGAGTCTGCAAAACACCACATAATAATATGGATGAAGTTGGAGGACATTATGCTGAGTGACATAAGTCACAGAAGAACAAATATAGTATTAGTTCCCTGTTGTAGAGGGTCAAGGAAAGGTTTATATATGGAGGGAAACTTTGTTGGTTGCCTCAGATGGGAGGGGAGGGGAGGGAACACTACAAAAAAAAAAAAAATGCACTGACCCATGTCACTTTAGTTTTGTGTATTTCACTGTACATAAATTATATTTCAATGAAATGCATTTAAAAAAAAGGAAAGAAAAAAAAAATTGGAATTAGGTATACCATTTGATCCAGCAATCCCACTGCTAGTATATATCCTAAAGTGAGAACCAGGACAAGAACAGATATATGCACGCCCACGTTCACTGCAGGACTATTTACAACAATAAAGAGATGGAAAGAATCTAAGTGCCCATCAACAGAAGAATGGATAACCAAACTATGATACATACACACAACAGAATACTATGCAACCCTGAAGAATAATGTAGAATCTGCAAAACACCGTGTAATGCGGATGAACTGGGAGGGCATTATGCTGAGTGAAGTCAATCACAGAACGACAAATATTGTAAAAAGTCAAGGAAAGGTTTATATACGGAAGGACCAGGGATGGGAGGGGAGGGGGAGGAGGGAACACTGCTAGACAGGTAGAGACAAGTATTGATTTGGGTGAAGGGATGGGCAATGCACCAAATGTGAGTGATCAACACAGTGACACTGAGGAAGAGGAAGACAGAGAGAGGTACATGGGAGGCACAGAAAACAAAGATGAACCCTCTTGCATATACAGTACTGCACTGTCAGTGATGGCAAGCTTTGATCTACAGGGGGACAGGCTGAACAATCAGGTATGTCTAGGCAGTGGGGAGTGTGCCTATGACCATGTATGGGGTTAGCAGACGATGTTTCCACATGTGTATTTGTGTGTGCTGTAAGAATGTCTGGGTGTATAGTAGAGCTGACAAGGGGCAAGGCTGTGGTGGCTTCTTGGCTACAGCCAGCTACCCAAGGTAGTGAGTAGTTGGACCTGTGGGCTCGGTACTGTGGTCGCGGAGAACATCAAGCTCCATTGCCATAACATACTACACAAAAACAATGTTCTACATCCTACTTTGGCTAGTAGTGACTAGGATCTTAAAAGCTTACAAGCAGCCATCTAGATGAAACAGTGAGTCTCTCCTCGTCCAGAGCAAAGAGGAATGAAGAAACCAAAGATTCATGGAAACAACTAGTCCAAGGGACTGGCGGACCCTGAGATGCCCAGCCTAGATGACCATGAGACCAGAAGCAGCAGACGGTGCCACCACTATCAACCACTCAGGGGGGTCTATGTAGGGGATCCTGGACAGAGAAGGAGAACAATGTGGAACAAAACTCAAAATCATTTTGAAAAAAAAAAAAAGCCTGGTGAGACCCCTGCGACTATGGCCCCTAGTTACCCTTCAGGTCTGGAACTGAACTCATTCCTATGGCTTTCAGCCAAACAACAGACAAGCATATGCGGTGAACATTTACATCAGGTAGATACACTCCCTGGAGCGCAATCATGGGAAAACAGAAAGGCAGTGTTTGCACCGGGAGGCAGCTCGGGGGTTGGGAGCGCATGGGACGGAAGGACACAAGGAAGAGGTCATTACAGGGAGGAAGTAGGAAGAGAGCTGTTACACTGCCGGAACTGCAGTCAATGTCATGAAATATAATGTACATGAACTGCTATATGGAAAATGAATTTGCTCTGTAACCTTACCACCAAATCACAAGAAAATTAAATTAAAAAAAAAGTTTCTCTGAAATTATTTGGTGAAGTTCCTCAACTCGCTAAACGTGCCTCCTACAATGTAACAGTCTGTTCTTCCCAAATGCGATGGGTTTGGGTCGACAGGTAGAATGCTGTTGTCAGCGGCCATCGACTTGGCCCGATTCACAGTGACCCCTGCGCGATGGACAAAACACTGCCCGGCCCTGCGCCGTCCCCACGCTAGGCTGCCAACCAGACCGCTGTGAGCCCCAGGGGTCCACTGGCTCATTTCCAGAAGCAGATTCCCAGGCCTTTTCCCGGTGGGTCTCAGTCTGGAAGCTCCACTAAGACCTGGACAGCAACACAAGCCTCCGCTGGCGGACGCGGTGTCTGTGGAAGGTGCCCTGGGCAAGAAGCAGACCAGGGTCTCCCCGCGGACAGGGAGAGCCCTGGGCAGGAAGCA
>NW_006921963.1:1974039-1978543 GCF_000298275.1 Orycteropus afer afer
ATTTTAAGCTGTTGTCCCATCCTTGTCGAACTCATAAACCGCTACATCAAGTGTTTCGCACAAGGCTACATAACTGCAATGTCTATGCACAGCTTATAAGACTAAGGGCAGTTTTCTATTAAGGTAATAAGCCTGTTTTCACAACCTCTTTTATAGTCAGGAGCTCTGGTGGTGCAGTGGTTAATGCATTCAGCTGCTACACAAAAAGTCAGTGGTGCGAACCCCCCAGTCACTCCACAGGAGGAAGACGAGGCAGTCCGCTTCTGTAAAGATTCACCAGCCTTGGAGACCCGATGGTTTCTACCCTGTCCTGTAAGGTGGCTGTGGGCCGGAACCGACTCGAAACAATTTAAGGGGCATCATGAAGTAGTGGAGAAAGCCTGGGCCTTGAAATTAGAGCTGGGTTCAAAGGCCAACTCTGTGCTCTTAAGTTTCATCATCTGTGAGGCTCAATCTTCTGTCTAAAATCGGGTGGTCCCACCTCCCTTGAGGAGCCCTGGCGGTGCAATGGCTTCCGCCTGACTGCTAACTGGAAAGGTCAGTAGTCTGACCCCACCAGTGGCTCTGCGGGAGAAAAGGCCTGCAGGTCTGCTCCCGTAAAGGTTAGTCTTGAAAACGCTATGGGGCAGCTCAGCCCCGTCACAGGGGGTCACTAGGAGTCCGAATCAACTCAAAAACACACGATACGGACAGCCACCTATGTCAGAGAGCTGTTAGGGGGTTAAAGGGGAGGATCTACCGAAAGAGTCTGACACACAATAGAAACCCAGTCATTGTTTATTCTCTTCCCCTTCCTGTCCAAAGTCCATAAAAGCTGGTCTGGGCAGAAATGCAGGTCAGGGCAATGCCTCAAAACTGCCCTCTACCAGGCAATGCTTTGTTCTGCTCTAAATAAGGTCGTCATAAGCTGCAGCCAACTGAATGCCAACTAACAAGTGTGTGAGACCTAGCTGTCCTTGAAGGAGATGGGTAACCAAAGACCCGAGGCAGCCAGCACCACGCTCCCACTGCTCAAGGGACAAGAACACAGAATCTATTTCTTACTATAGTTACCGGTACAGCGGGTGATCAGACCAAGGCCACCAACATAGATCTTGACAGCTAAGGAGTCCAAAAATCACCAAGATTCTGCAGTGCAAACGAGTAGGTCACCTTCTGCCATCTGACCACGGTGGGCCAGCAGACCTCGAGTCAATTCCAAGCCCGACCCCACATGTGTAAGGCCGAACCGTGCTCTACAGGGTGCCCAATGGCTGACTTTTCAGGAATCAACAGCCAGGCCTTTGTCCTTAGGCCCTCCTGGGTGGATGTGAACTGCCAACCTTCTGGTTGGCAGCCGAACGCGTTTACTATCTGCCCCACCCAGGGACTCCCCAGAGCAGGAAAGACTCAAACCATTCACCACTTTTCTACAAATGACACACACCTGACCCAACAGTCACCCTCTTTATGTGAGCCCTCAATGTACAGACTGCCAAGGCTCTCCCCGTTCAAATGGGGAAACGACTTACACAGGTTAAGTTGCTGCAGCTTGGATTTAATTAATAAATAAACATCTACTGGCAATCCTCATTTCAAAATACATAAAATACTGGTGGCATTTTATGATCCTAAGATTTTAACAAAGCCTCAGAGGGTCTAAACAATAGGGCCTTTTACTGGAAGTTACTAGAATCTCCTAGGGTACTTTCAAAGGCCCCCAGTACATCCAGCTGAACAGAGAGACCCTAGTGTTCTATAAACTTGAAGCAAACACTTGTTTAGGGCTTCAACACAGGTTACAATGAAGGCAAGAAGGCCTTTCCAAAGTCTCTTTGGTATGCGCTGCAAAGGCCTCCAGACTCCCAAAGGCAGTTCAGAGGAGGGCTCCAATCCATCAGTGTCGTCTGGGTAGCTGGCTGACGGCCTTGAAGCATTATTAACTCAAGCCTGACTTCAGCGGCCCTCCACAAGGCATAACCTTTGACCTCTGGCAGTGATGTCCAAGCATTTTTTTTATTTGGGGAAAAAAAGTATTATAAAAACCAAACCCATTCAACTGTATCTTGAGCCCATGATCACTTGTGACACAGACTAAGTCACTAACATCTATGTACTTGTGATTTTAAGTTGCACTTTAGTAATTTAGGGTATTACTGAATGCCGGTTGTGCTTTAAAAAAAAAAGAAAAAAAAAAAACTTGGTAATACATCACCTGGGAAACTGTCATGGTTCCAACAAGTTCTACAGCAATTTTTTTTTTCATTCTACCAACTGAGAAGCTGTTCAATGACTGTTATTACCAAGAACCTAGTTATAGAGCCTGAGTCCTTTCAAGTTTCAAAAGCTCTGTATTAATTGTGTTAACTTTAAGCACTAAGATCACAAAGGGCAATGCCTCAAAAAGACCTGATTCAAAGCTTTTTTTGTTACGATTTTCTTGTAAGTTCAGAGTCTGACCAGGCTGCAAAGAGACAGCTACTAGTTTCTGTCCGCCTTGCTCTGGTCTCCCCAGTGAGTCACCTGACTGAGAATTGCTGCCGACGAGGGAAGCTGGGGATCTTCTCTTGGAAATTCTCGGACAGGTTTGGCAAGCTTTTTCTGTAAAGAGCCAGACAGCAAGTATTTCAGGCTTGCAGCCACGCAGTCTCTGTCGCAACTGCTCAGCTCCGCCACTGTCCCACAAAAGCAGCCACAAATGCATGCATATGACTGCGCTCCAATAAAACCTTCCTTGTGGATTTCACATATGAAATCTGCATGTTACAAAATACTATCTTGATTTTTTATGACCATTTAAAACTGAGAACTAGTCTTAGCTCACAGGCTGGACAGTAAGTCAGCAAGCCAAATTTGGCCTGTAGGCAATATCCGGGCTCCGAGAAGCCCCCGTGCTTCTTGACTGCCCAAAATGAGATAAAAAACAAACTGTAAAAATGGTGCTCTTACTGCAGTTTTAGAGCTGTCCTTAGCCCAAAGCAGGTGCTCTGGTGGCACTGTGGTTAAAGCACTCAGCTGCAAACCAAAAGGTCAGCGGTTTGAACCCACCAGCCGTTCAAATCCACCAGCCACTCAGCAGCAGAAAGATGAGACACTCTGCTGCCATAAACGTTTACAGCCTTGGAAACCCTATGGGGCAGTTCTACTCTGTCCTACCATGACACTGAGTGAGAACTGACTTGACAGCATGGGGTGGATTGGATTTTAAAGCCTAAAGGAAAAGCAGCCCTGGTGGCACAGTGGGTAAGCACTCAGTTGCAAAATGAAAGGTTCGGGCCCAGCAGCCGTTCCACGGAAGAAAGATGTGGCAGTCTGCTTCTGTAAAGACTTACAGCCTCAGAAACCCTATGCAGCAGCTCTACTCTGCCCTATAGGGTCACTATGAGTCGAATCAGCTTGGTGGCAATGGGTTTGGTTGTGGTAAAGCCCAGAGGGGTCATATGCAGGCTGTACTAACTAAGTAGCAAACTTTAATGAATAAACATTGCCTAAAATTTCTCTTTTAACCATAAAACCTTCTACCATAATTCCCTAGTAAAATAACCTGAAGGAAGACCTGGACTAAGAATGGTTCAATCAAATGCATAACCGTACTTTTGCAATTCCCAAAGAACTGATGTGGCTGGTTATGGAACCAAACACCAAAACCAACACCAGAAAACCTTGTATAAAACTCTTAACTTGTAGGGGGAAAAAATGTTGGGGTCAAGTTACTTCACAAGCAACAAAGTCATAAGGCAAACTCAGGATCCGGGACTATGAACTCACTGCCATCCAGTCGATTCTAACTCACAGCGACTCTAACTCTATAGGGCTATCAAGCAAGTCATAAACCCTACTGAGGACAATCTCCTACTTTATCTGACTACGGTTTCTATACACACTTTTTCTTTTATTCATTTTAATCTTTATTCACGAGCAATTCACTTCCATAGCATGAATGCATTCATCTCAAAATAATGTCTGGATTCATTATTTTAAAGGCACTCTGGTGGCACAGTGCACAAGACATTTGACTCCTAACCAGAAAATTGTTGGTTCAAATCCACCAGCCACTCCATGGGAGGAAGATGAAGCGATCTACTTCTGCAAAGATTTACATCCTTGGAAACTCAATGGGGGGTCGCTATGAGTCAGAATCAGTGAGTTTGCTTCTGGTTTTCATTATTTTAAGTAAAAGAGTCAATTCTCCCTAGAAATTAACAGAGCACAGAGTAATCTTCACCATGGAGACATGTGCCAAATTGTTAATGTAACTGGTTAACACACACACACACTTATGCCTAATCATATCTGAAACCAGTATAAAGTTTTCCACAGAACCCTGACGGACAACTTTAAAACTGTACACACTGAAAAAGTATCCTCTGTTAAGAGATATTGAGGCTACGGCTGTAACCGATCTGGGCTCGCCAAAAGTCAAATTGCTTAAACAGTTTTTCAAATTTTAAAATAAATCCACTCCTTTTATGAACACTGAGGGTGTATCAAGTAGAGGTAATCCCCCCCAAAAAAAACCAAACTC
>NW_006921963.1:1978651-1982922 GCF_000298275.1 Orycteropus afer afer
TTTGAACCACCAGCCTTCTGGTTAGCAGTCAAATAAATGCCTTAGGCACTACGCCACCAGAGCCCAGCAAGTACTTTAATACACACTTACAACAAAGAGACTCAGCCATAACCCCCACAAAAATCTTTTTTTTTTTTTTAACCTATCCTGGATCTTAATTCTATTAAATATTTCTTAAAAACATTCCTAATTCATCATTCTACACCATTATCTGTATTCCATACAGATACATAATGTTGTGATGGCACCGTTATCAGTACAGTAACTTTCCTGTTTCCCATAAGAATAAACTGGACCCCCAACCCTTGGTGACCCCAAATAAACTTTTACCTCAATGCATTTGTTTAGTCTAGATATTTCATAAATGGGCTCATACAGTATTTGACCTTTTGTGTCTGGTTTATGTCATTTCATTCAGTGTTTTCAAGGTCCATACATGTCCTAGCATGTATCAGAACTTTATTTCACTATGTTGTTGTTGTTGTTATGTGCCGTCGAGTCAGCCCTGACTCATAGCGACCCCTCCTTGGGTTTCCAAGGCAGTATCACTACGGAAGTAGGATTGCCCAACCTTCCTTCCGAGGAGTGGCTGGTGGGTTTGAACCGCCAGCCTTCTGGTTAGCAGTCAAATGCCTTAGCCACTATGCTACCAGAGCTGAATAATATTCCATTGTATGCACAGGGCACGTTTTGTTTATTCGTTCTCTGTTGGACACTTAGGTTGTTTCCACCTTTTGACATTCTGAATACTGCTGCAATTAGCATTTTGTATATAAGTATCTGTTTTGAGTGCCTTCCAGTTCTTTTGGGAACATACCTAGAATAGAATGGCTGGATCATATGGTAATTCTGTCAGTAACTTTTTGCAGAATCACCAAAATCGTAGAGCTGTTGAGCTCTGGGCCCTCATGAGTGTGGGGCAAAACCAGAGTTTGCATTTATGGATGCAAGAGAGATGATAACGACAAGATTAGACAATAGCTCTAATCTGGGCTACACACTGTATTGCATTAGTCTATTTACTTTCTGACCACCAAAAGGCTGTGAATAACTAAAGATTTGGAATAATGTCTATTTCACATAGCACTGTACGTCCAGTGCCTAGCCTAGCACAGTGCTCAATAAGCATGATATTTATTAAATGAATGATTTTCAAACAGAAAGAAAAGAGTAAACTGCAGTAAAAAAACTCCACAGCAATTAATGTAGTTTTATAACTTGAGACTGCCTGCGAACCAAACCCCACTGCTGTCCAGGCTATTCTTATTCTTATGACTCTATGGAAGCTCTGGTGGTGTAGTGCCTAAGGCATTTGACTGCTAACCAGAAGGTTGAAGGTTCAAACCCACCAGCCACTCCTCAGAAGGAAGACTGGGCAATCTACTGCCATAGAGATACTGCCTCAGAAACCCAAGGAGTGGTCCTTATGAGTTGGAACCAACTCAACAGCAGTGAGTTTGGTTTTGTTAATAGGACAGAGCAGAACTGCCCCCACCAAGTTCCAAGGCTGTAATCTTTACCAAAGCAGACGGACACATCTTTCTGCAGCACAGCTACTGGTGGATTCAAACCACCAACCTTTCAGTTAGCAGCCAAGCATTTTAACCACTGCACCATCACATCTTCTCTACATTATATGCACATCTAATGGTATTATACCAAATTGTGAGAGCTAGAGCTCACCACAAATTTTATAGACAGCTAGGTTTTCCTTAAAAACAGAAAAAAGAGGACTACAAAGATCTGCTCAATCCAAACTCTATGGTACTATTCTGAATGAACTGCTTTATCTCCTTGCTAGATAATTATTTTCATTAAAACACGTGAAATCAACCCAGGTGTGAACTCTGAACATCTGGAATAAGAAAACACACGCAGAAAAATAAGAAATCTATGAAAATGACCATACACAAAAGGATAGGGGAAATAATTAGCTACTGCTCTCAGAAAAGCTAAAATGTACTATAAATAAATGCAAGCTATGGTAAGTCAACTTTCTGACAGAATCCAAAAGCCTCTTTTAATGAATGCAATGCTAACCGCAAACTTACAGTGATAAACACAAACTACTTCACTCATTTCTACTGCTGACCTGCACACACTTCTTTTAAACGGAACAAAACTGGAGCTAATAATAAATAAGATGATAACCGACCACATCGCATCGATCACGATTCCCAACTACAACTCTTAGAAATTCACTCCTGCCAGTTGTTTCAAAAACCATTCCTGTAACAGCTTGCATCATCTTCCTCTTTATAACATCTTTCCGAAGGTCAGATGCCAAAATCAAAGTTTAAAGGAGATGTCTCTTAGGTAGGAGGGGGGAGGTTCAGTAAGATGGGCGTGAAGACCTTTCAAACACATTTTTTAATGCTTAGAGAAAATGTCACCCAGAGAGTTAAATAAAATTGCTCACGATGCACGTTTAAATTTCTTTATGACCCTTTGTATGTCCAGAGATTCAACTAGACATAAAGACGGACCAGTTTTCGTTACGTTGCATAAGGGTTATGAAGGCTGTCCGGGGTAATAGGTTTGGTCTACTGGTCTTTTAAATCTCAGGCCTCGGTGTCCAATGGGTGCCTCTCGCCACCCACTGGCCCCAAAGTTCCTTGCGTCCTGCCGCCGGGAGCAGACGCCAAGGGGGCCGAGCCTCTCGTAATCACCGCCGGAGACCCTGGAACAATGCAGGGCTCCCGCGCGCCAACGCTCGGGCCCGTGGAGGGGGAAGGGGAGCTGCTCTCTGCCTGCGCCGGGGAACAAAAGGCGCCGCGGGGCCAGAGCCGGACGCCCGGGGGCCGCGAGGCCGGCGCCGGGCAGGGAAGTCGCGGAGAAAACTTTCCGAGGAACCAGGGCGGCGGGGCAAGGGCCAGGCCACCTTCTCGCCGCGCCGCTCGGCACAATAGCAGGACCCAGCGCGGGAAGGCCGAGCCGCCACGCCCCCGCCCCGATCCCGGCCCGGGCCCCGTACCTGGTGGTTCTCCTTCCTGCCGCCCGCGGCCGCCGCTGGCACGCCTGGGCCGCTCGTCATGTTCCCGTACAGGGAGCGGGTGAGCGGGCTCCGCAGCGTCCACATCCTCCGCGCCAGCCACACGGACGCCAGGCTCAGGCACAGCCACCCCGCGAACAGTCTCATCGGTGGCCGCGGCCGCTCACTCGGATCACCGCCGGCGCCGGGGCGAGGAGGCAGAGGCGCCGCCGCCTCCGGCCACCGCCGCCGCCACCCGGGCTTGAGCCATCGCGCTCAACTTGCCCATCCAGCCCCTCCAGGACAGAGGCAGGGGGGCGGGGAGAAGCGGCTAGCGCACAGCTTTCCACCGCCTCCTTCCTTTCCGCCCGCGGAACGCCGCCTTTCGTGACGCCAGTTTCCACCCGGAGCACGTACAAGCTGCTGGGGCGCGTTCTCTCCGGGGCGCGCTCCCTAGGTCCAATCACCAGCCCGGTTGGGAGGCGGGACAAAGGGAGTGCGCATTTGCCTGGCGCGCGCCCCCGCCCCCGCCCCCAGGCTCTGCTGCGGCTCGACGTAATGGCGGAAACGAGTTAAGTTTTTCAGGGAAGGTAACTGATGCCTCCCCTCCTTCCAGGGTGGTGCTTGCAAGAACTCTGTTCTGTCTTCGCCGTAGTCGTTGCTACTGGACTCCTCATTCCACCCCCTGGAAAGACTTGCACTTTGTTGAGCAGATTGACCCGGGGTGGGTCTCGTCCCTTTCATGCGTCCAAACACTCAGACTCAAGTCTTTCCCAGGGATAAGTGATGCCAGTTCTTAAAGGTTGCAATCACGGCTACTAGCTGACAAGCCAGGACCCTACCCCGAGGGCCTTCACTTCGCCTCGCAGAAGCTGCAAAGCAGACAGGAATCTAGGGGAAGAGAGTATCACCACCCCCTTAGTTCCCCCAAGCCTGGCCACTTACTGGCTACGTGTTTACAGAGGCATCGAGGAAAACGCTGCCTTTGGTAAAAGCTACTGCAGCTTGGCATCCGCAGGTGATGCTTTGATGTATTCAGGACTCTGCCCCTGGAAGATTCCAAATTAGAATCTGCTGGTCTTGCCTCGAACTCCCAGGCGGAAGCTGAAAGCAACACTCTTTTACCTGGATGTTTCTGCGATCACGTATAGTGCCAGGAGACCTGACAACGCCTCAAGACTAAAAAGTTACACTGTGTTTCTGTGTCTAAAGTTCTTGTTGCTACCCAAGCTGCAATAAGGCATAACGTATTTCGTGAGTCCTCTAACCTTAATGACACCTTCTTAGGTTGGTTTGTTGG
>NW_006921963.1:1983122-1999874 GCF_000298275.1 Orycteropus afer afer
TGGAGCAAAGGCGTTGGAAAGTATTCTATGTTCTCTCTTTCCAGTGTACTCCCTGGCTGCTGCACTTCACTAAATCTAATTGAAACCTCCAGTGGTCTGGCCCCGATCTTCAAAAAGGAACTGTATGAGCAGTGGTGTCATTAGAGGGTCACCACCCACGGACCTCCTCCTGGACCAGACCATACACAATCCTTAGTAATGTTTAGTATCAATTTCAATCAGAATAATATGATAAATAATGTGACAGAGTTGTAACTTGCTTAAATGTAGTATTTCTTAGATTATATGAATACTAATGACAAAATTGTAAAATCTTTCTACATTGAATGACATTATTAGTAACTAAGTGGAAACCGTTTTGATTTTTCTCCTTTTCCTTTAATTACTACTTCATTCTCAAATAGTTATTGCTGTAGGTTCACAAATCCTACTTACTACAATACTGTAGCTAAAGCACCACAGAATTTGACACAATCAGCAACTGTAAAAATACCCACTGCGAAGGAAACAACAGCGTGTGCTGGTGGCAGGTGCACACAAAACCAGGTGATTCCAAGCTCACTGTAATTGGGTAATAATGACAGCTCTGGCCAGAGCACATTAGAAGGTTCAAACAGTAAATTAGCAGATAAGTTTATCCTTGTAGATATATTGATACATGTAAACTGGGCTAACAAAAAATGTTTTTGTTATCACTAACTACAGGAATATTTTATTTAAAAAAATTAATAAATTTCTGCTGAAACACCACACAAAGGTTTCATAGACAGTCATTTGGGTGTCGTCCACTCTGACAGTGTCAACCACTGCAGTCTACACCTCCGTGCACACACACACACCCCAGTGACACCACTGCGTATAGCAAATCCAAATAACTCAGTTTGTTACTGTGTCACCTCTCCCTCCTGTCTCTTGGGATCATGAAAAAAAAAAGCCTCATGCTTTCAAAGTGGAAGTCGGAAGCAGGAGGAGCACATAAAATGGCATACTTCACTTCTGAAGACGAGAGAAACAAGGCATGACCCCCAACTACAGAGTACGCCTGCTGCTCTGCAGCTCAGAGACCACGAAATGTAGCAACCTGAGGCTACTGTAGCCTGAAGGGTTTGGGATCAGCTGACCCCAAGAAGCCTAGCATCTCAGACTAGCAGATATTTTCTTTACACCTGAGCTGCTAGCCTAGAACAATGGGTGACCCATATAAAATACTCCGTAATCAAAGAATACTCAAATACATGTTATTGTACTTAACAAGCACAGGAAGGAACCAGAGCATAACGTGAGCAATGATTTGCCTAAAGGCAGCAGAGCAAAATCAATAGCAGACCTTTTCATAGAACCTGGTATCCCAGCTCGTGGTCCTTCGATCCATCTGAGAAGCCTGGCTGCCTCTCTTTCAGAGAGCCTCCCAGACTACAAATGAGGAGGAAGGAACACAGCACGAGTAAATACACTAAGCAGAAGTTCAGATGGCCCTCGGGGACTGCCCCCTTCAACACTGCAGTGTCACTCCAAACCAGACTGTCACCCAGTCCGTTCTGACTCACGGTGACCCTCATGGCGCTTCCAGGCTGTAACTCTTCTAGAGGTGCAGACTGCCTCGTCTTCTGCGGAGCCGCTGGGGGTTCAAACCACAACCTTTAGGTTAGCAGCCAAATCCCTTAACCACTACAGCGCCAGAGCTCCTCTGAGTGTCACTACTGTGTACTGAAACCTCAGTTATCCACAATGGAGAGGGGAAGATGTACAGATAACACAAAAAGCCAAAGATGAACCAATATCCTTTCCAAGTTGGCTTTGAAATTCAGTCAGTGATATTCAGAAGACATAATGCTGACGCCCTCTGTGCCAGCCTCTCCTCCCTGTACTCCTGACCAGGAGCTCAGGTGTCTAGCTTGGTATCTAGTTGGTAAAAACTTTGGGTCACAGCCCTGTGCACAGGCCTAAAATTTTGACTGGATTACTTTCCTAACTAGAATTCTAGGGAAGGGCTTTTTTCCCCTTTTAAGCTAAAATTATGACATTCTCAACTATGAAGTGTACAATGTTAAGAGAACCCAAAGGGTGAGGGACTTGGCTCTGTTCATTTTTCCAGACATGCTGGTCTTTGTTGCTCTTGCTCTGCTTGAGGGGTAAGGGTTTGAAAAGAACTCACATCACGTGTGTTCATGGGCTTGGATTTACGTGTGTATGCATGTGTGGTGCTGATGGCTCCAAACCAGTTCATGACCAATTCTGTTTGACAGCAGTTAACAGGCCTGCCATCCAAGTTGAAGGCATAGGGCTGCTGGGTCAGTGGGCAAAGAGAACTAAGCCACCTGGGGCCAAGGGGTAGAATTACTACTCAGGTGTAGCAGGAGAATGGGGCCACCCAGAGGTGAGGGAGAGGGGTTGCCCCCCCAGTAGGTGTGGAAGACGAGGCTGATGCCCAGGGCCCAGGAGCCTCCATCCAGAACCCACAGAGTCCAGATGTCTGATGTTTTATTACAACCAAAAGGATGCAAATGAAGAGAGACAAGGGGAGGGCTGGGAGGGTTCCCAACACGTAGCTTCCACATCCCAAGAAGGGACATACCACCTTCCTCCAGAAAGCCTCAGATCATTTTTTATGCTTCTTAATAATGTTTTGCAAAGTGTCAGAAAAAGGTGAATTTTCCCTAATATATTCAATCCACTATATACAGTAACTGTGGTTATTAAACAACAACCACCTCTGAAAAATAAAATTAGCAAGTGCAGGGAGCCCTGGTAACACAAGGAGCTCTGGTGGTGTACTGGTTAAATAAAGCATTTGGCTGCTAACCAAAAGGTCAGTGGTTCGAACCCCTCAGCCACTCCATGGACGAAAGATGGGACGGTCTGCTTCCATAAAGATTTCCAGCCTATGGGATAGTTGTAGTCTATCCTAAAGGGTCATTACGAGTCAGAATCAACTCAGTGACAGTGGGTTTGGTTTTTATTTTGTTGGTAGTGCAGCAGTTAAGGTCTCAGCAATCAACTGAAAGGTTGGTGGTCTGAACCCACCCAGTCACCGGTTCCATAAAGATTACACCCAAGAAAACCCTATAGGGCAGTTCTACGCTGTCACATGGGGTTGCTATGAGTTGAACATAGCAACAACTGGAGATTTTTATTTTAATTTCATTAACGTAATGTCAGTCATATGCAAGCCACACTGCGGCCTCTGATAAAGTCTAAGTCAAGGTGAAACTATAAATGGTGAAAAAGTGGCAGCATGAAGCAACAGACTTGAACCAGGAGTTCAAAGGCCCTGTACCGTTAAGTACAAATAACACATTGGAGATATCCCAGTGCTACTCATTAGCACACTGGTTTATCCCAGGCTCTTGAGACCAGCTGGTTTTGAAGCCTGGTGCTACACTTCTTGATTATGCAATTTGAAATAAATTACTTGCTATCTCCAGGTCTTAGTTTCCTTATCTGTAAAATGGGGATAATAATAATGGTTACCTGTCTCATAGGGATCAGGAGCACTGGTGGCACAGTGTCTTAAGACATTTGCTGCTAACCAGAAGGTTGGTGGTTCAAACCCACCAGCAGCTCCATGGAAGGAAGACTGGATGATCTACTTCTGTAAAGATTTACTGCCTCAGGACTCGCTATGAGTGAGAACTGACTCCATGGCAGTGAGCTTTTTGGTATCTCAGTGGAATGGTGTGAGAATTAAATTATATATTCCTCACATAAAAGGTTTTAGTGCCTCAACACACAATACATACTTAAAAATAGGTTAATCTGATCTTGTTTTCCTTTAACTTGGCTAAATCAACTTCTTCTGAGACTGTTTGACTCCAAGCCGCTTAACAGTATGTCTGTGAGAATCAGATGATCTGAGAGCTTCACACACTGTAAAACCACTAATCAGGCTTATATCTAAACTTATATATAAGGATGTCCAGTCCTGTTGTGACTGCAGCTTCTGCAAAATGATTCCCATAAAATATCCTCAGAGCCCATGACGGTAGCTTCTCCCCGTCCCATGCCTCTCCCCAGACCCAGGCCTGTTGTTTTGTTGTTTGCCGTCGAGTCGGCCCCGACTCATAGCGACCCTTCCTTGGGTTTCCAAGGCAGTATCACTACAGAAGTAGGATTGCCCAACCTTCCTTCCGAGAGACCCAGGCCTAGAGATTTCAAACTAAGGGGAGTGAGTACGGACTATAAACACAAATGTTTTTGTGTCTTTTTCTATGTTTTTAAGTGTTGTTCCACATTGTTCTCCCACTCTATCCATGATCTTCTGCATCCCCGCTGAGTGGCTGACCGTGGTAACCAGGCACCATCTAGTTCTTCTGGTCTCATGGTCATAAAGGCTGAGGATTGCATGGTCTACCAGTCGCTTGGACTAATTGTCTAGGCAGGGGGAGTATGCCCATGACATGTATAGGGTTAGCAGACAATGTTTCTACATGTGTATTTGTATGTGCTATAACATTGTCTGAGTGTATAGTAGAGCTGACAAGGGGCAAGGTTGTGGTGGCTTCTTGGCCACAGCCATCTACCCTGAGGGAGTGAGTAGTTGGACCTGCAGGCTTGGGACCATGATCTCAGGGGAGATCAAGCTCAGTTGGCATAACATACTACACAAAAACATTGTTCTACACCCTACTTTGGTGAGTAGCAACTGGGGTGTTAAAACCTCCCAAGAAGCCATCTAGATGCAATGATGGGTCTCTCCTCATCCAGAGCAAAGAAGAATGAAGAAAACCAAAGACGCACGAAAATAATTAGTACAAGGGACTGGCAGACCATGTGATCCTCAACCTATATGACCGTGAGACCAGAAGAACTAGATGGTGCCCGGCTACCACTGTCAGCCACTCGGAGGGGGATACAGGAGATCCTAGAGAGTAGGAGAACGATATGGAGCAGAACGCAAAACCACAGACACACACACACACACACACACACACAAAAAAAAAAGAGGTTTGCTGGTCTGATAGAGCCTGGTGAGACCCCTGAGACTATGGCCCCTAACTACCCTTCAGGTCTGGAACTGAACTCACTCCTGTGGCTTCCAGCCAAACAATAGACAGGCATATGGGGTGAACATTTATATCAGGTAGATACATTCCTTGGAGCGATTAATTGTAGGAGAACAGAAGGGCAGTGTTTGCACAGGGAGATGGCTTGGGGAGTGGAAGTACATGGGAGAGAAGGATACAGAGAAGAGGTAACTACAGGGAGGAAGTGGGAAGAGAGCTGTCACATTGTGGGGAATTACAGTCAATGTCACGAAACCAAACGTGTATGAACTTCTGTGTGGAAAATGAATTTGCTCTGTAAACTTTCACCCAAATCACAATAAAAAATTTTTAAAAATAAAATGATGAAACATTCAAACCTGAAATCACAAAATCAGACAGCAAGTTCAGGGTGTTTGCTGTCAGCCTGTCTTTTCAGTAGGAAAGCCATGCCCCCTCTGATATAGCAAACTCTTCCCAGCTTACTCACTTCTCTGCTTAAGAATTTTCACAACCCCACTGCATGTCTCTCATGTCAATCTCATACCTCCTTAATTTCGAAAGACAAAGAAATACCATTTTCATTTATTCAATAAATTATTTGATATTTAATAATACAATATACTAGGCACTTGACTCAAACCCACTGCCAGGAGCATTCTGACCCACAGCACCCCTAGAGGACAGAGTGGAACTGCACCATAGGGTTTCCAAGGCTGAAAATCTTTATGAAAGCAAACTGCCTGCCTCATCCTTTTTTTTCCCCACAGAGCAGCAGATGGGCAGGTGAGTTTGAATCACTGACGTTTTGGTTAGCAGCCCAATGCTTTAACCACAGTGACACCAGAGCTCCTGCACTAGACTTAGGGGAGTAGAAAGTAAAATAAACACAATACCTTACCCTCATAAACCTCACTGTCTACTAGGAGGCCTATGGACCAAGTACTCACACAATGGATGTATGATTACACATTGCTGAGTGCTAGGAAGGAAGAGTCTTTGTGTCAGGGGAACTTGTGACACAGGAATCTGACTTAATTTGGGGTGAGGGCTGAGTGTTCAGGGAAAGCTGCCCTCAGGAAGTGTGGCTTTGTGGTCCTCAATTTGACATCCCATTGCTAAGCTGGAGAGTCTGCCAGTTAACCAAGTTCCTCCTGGGCTGTAGTTGAACCCTACAATTGTAACAACACTGGGTGCCCCTCAAAGCCTTCTGGGATGTGAAGAATCATGGTGCACCCTTCATATGCATTCACGGAGTTCTGGAGACACCGAATGAGGCAATGGCACCAGCTCGGTGCCAGAAATACAATCGTTCTGAAGTAATAGCAATGGTTTCACCTGAACTATAATGCAGACCGGAACCTTGCTCTCTTTGCACAAGCTACTTCAGCAGTTCCCGCCATGAGCACTCATCTGGTTAAACTGAGTCTCACTGAAGACAAGTTCCAGTAGGAGAATCCTTCAACCCAATTCTTAACTAAATCCTAGGCTTCGCTGAACAAGGCCGTTTCTCAAACAGAACTGTGTGAATTAGGCATTTATATATTATTTTTTGTATACCACATACCAAAAAAATCTAAACTCACTGCCATCACCACATAAATTGTCCTTTTTTAGGACAGGGTGTTTTCATGATATTAAAGGCTTGAATGTGATGGATTGCAAACAAATGGATTAATCCCAACTGATGGTGTACAAACAGTAAATCATTTGATTTACTTTATCTTGTTGTTGCTATTATATGCCGTCGAGTCGGCCCCGACTCATAGCGACCCCTCCTTGGGTTTCCAAGGCAGTATCACTATGGAAGTAGGATTGCCCAACCTTCCTTCCGAGGAGTGGCTGGTGGGTTTGAACCGCCAGCCTTCTGGTTAGCAGTCAAGTGCCTTAGGCACTATGCTACCAGAGCTCCTTACTTTATCTTAAGGAAACACTATTTCAGTTTAACCTCCCCATGATAGTTTCTCCATCTGTGAAACCAGCTGTCTATGTAGTTATGTTGTGCATGTAAAGAATTGCTTTAACTCAAACTCACTGCCCTCGAATCGGATCTGACTTATAACGACCCCTCCTTGTGTTTCCGAGGCAGTATCAGTATGGAAGTAGATTGCCCAACCTTCCTTCCAAGGAGTGGCTAGTGGGTTTGAACTGCCAGCCTTCTGGTTAACAGTTGTGGTAGTTATGTTTGTGTGTCAATTTGGCTGGGCCTGGTTGAATGGCTGGGCAGCCGGAGGTAGTTTTTCCCCATGATGAGACTGGCAATCAACTCCATGGTGGGATCTACCACAAGCAGCTGAGTAGCTGCCTTTGGGATGTGGTTTGCTTCCTATATATAAGGAAAAGCCCTGGGACTGGTCTCTAGTATACGGCACACTTGGACCCTGGATGTAGCTGTGTTGTTGCTCAGCAGCCTGCTATGCTCTGCCGACCTTAGGATTTACAATGGACTTAAGTTAATGGCCTGCTGTGTGGTTTGGTAACATTGGGACTGTGCCTTCTTACTTGTCAACCTTGGGGCTTCTTAGCCTCAGCAGCCAGCAGCTGTCTGAGTGAAGAAACACTTCTAGCTCCAGTGGGCTGACAGCAGGAGGCAGAGCTGGACCCCAAGGTTGAGGGGCTTTCACCCAGAACCTAGAGCCTGACACTTTGAACTTGGACTTTAAGCCTCCAAATAGTAAGAATAAACTCCTGTTTGTTAAGGCCATCCCATGTGTGGCATATTCTTGTCAGAGTGGAACTAGGGAACCAGAACAACAGTCAGAGGATTGCTTTCGGGATCCTTAAAAGAAATCTGAACATAAAATAGTCCCAACCAAAGAAGCCAAACTCATTGCCATGGAGTCATTTCCAACTTGATAGTGACCCCCAGGAGGTTTCCGAGGCTGTAAATCTTTATGAAAGTAGATCGCCCTGTCTTCCTTCCACGTGGAGACTACTTAAATGAATATTTAAATTTAAATATTCATTTAAATATATATATATAACTAATAAATGCTATGTTGATAATAGATACATTATTAATAAACATTATATTAATAACTATATTATCAATATATATATTTCAACCTGAGATACTTTGGTGGTGTAGCGGTTAGGGCATTTGGCTGCTAACCAAAAGGTCGGTGGTTCCAACCTACCAGCTGCTGTGGACAAAGATGAGGCAGTCGGCTTCCATAAGATTTACAGCCTTGGAAACCCAGTGGGGGTTGCTATCAGTCAGGACTGACTCTATGGCAGTGAGTTTGGTTTAGTATTATTTTAAATATATTTCAGCCAAGCAAGGTCCTTCTAATAGCAGGTTTATGCGTCAGTGTTCTGATAAAAGAGGGAAGGCTGTTGTTTTCTCAGCTTCTGGGACGTTTTCAAAGGTCCTAAGATCTTTCATCTTGTCTTAAGTACACTTTCAAAACATCCCTATCCTTGGCCTCTCATTGCTATCTGGTGTGTGTGTGTATGTTTGGTCTTATGAATGGATGAATGGCTGCTTCCTCTCACCCAGCTGTCCATGTAACTTCATGCCACTGTGTTTGACATACTTATTCTGAAACTGTAAAGCCTCCTATTCTGTGATTATAAAATATTCAAATGTGTGGTTTATATGAAATATAAGAAAAAATTACACTGTACAATGAGAAGGATTTTAAAACTTAAGATTTAAATCTTTCATAGTAGAAATATGCATACACATAAACATATCTGATCTTAAAGCATGTTGTATAATATACCAGAGAACCATCTCTCTGCCGGCATGAACCAAAAACCAAACTTAAATCACTGCCATTGAGTTGACTCTGACTCATAGCAACCCCCATTGGGTCTCCAAGGCTTTATGGAAGCAGACTGCCTCGTGTTTCTTCCACAGAACAGCTGGTGGGTTTGAACCACAGACCTTTTGGTTAACAGCCAAGTGCCTTAGCCACTTAACCAGAGCTCCTTGCTGACCTGAAAGAAGACCGCAAGTCAATTCTGACTCATAGAAACCTCACAGAACAGAGCAGGACTGCCCTACAGGGTTTCCAAAGCTGTAATCTTTATGGAAGCAGACTGCCACATCTTTCTCCCACTGCTGGTGGGTTCAAACCACCGACTCCTCTGTTCAAGCAGCGTTTAACCACTGTGCCACCAGGGCTCCTTGAAAGAAGGCCACTATTTTATTATTGCACAGTCACAAACTGGTCTGAAAATGAGGAAGAAGGTTATTTATGAAAGAGGACACTTGGGCCATCAGACAACCGGAAAATCAGGCCCATCCCCCCTCTCTGGTGAAAACTGATTGTCTTTTCATAACCTCAGGTAGTGTCAGCCTGTTTCACACTAGCCTAGGATTTTCCTTAAATGACTGTGTCCGAAATCATTCCAATGCTAGTGGCATCCGGACACCAGTTAAACAAACTCCAGCACTGGGAGACCCCTTGGGTTGTTTTCGTCCTGTCAGGGTATCCCCTGACCAAGCATTCTTTGTCTCATACAGCTTCTTACTGAAAAGAGCCATTCTATTAACTTATTCTACAACAGAAACTTCATTTCTAAGTTTATTCCCTTTCTCTGTGTGTGTGTGTTTTAAGTGTTATCTGGATGAAAGTTTACAGAGCAAATTCATTTTCCATTCAACAATACATATACATTTTGTTTCATGATATTGATTTCAAACCCCATAATGAAACAGTTCTCTTCCCATTTCTTCCCTGTGGTTACCTTTTCCCTGTGTCCTTCTTTCCTATGCATTCCTGCCCTTTGACCTATCTCCCTGTGCAAATGCTGCCCTTCTGACCTCCAGGGTTGATTGCTCTAAGGAGCGTACCTTGCAGTTCTGCCTCTGGTTTGGATGGAAGCCATGGGAATGAGTTCAGTTCCAAGCCAGAAGAGTGACTGTGGTCCATAGACTCAGGGGTTTTACCAGGCTCTACCAGACCAGGAAGCCTAGTCTTTTTTTTTCTTTTTTTTTTAATAATTTTGAGTTTTGTTCTATACTGTTCTCCCACTCTATCCAGGACCTCCTATATGGATCCCTTTCTGAGTGGTTGACAGTAGTAGCCAGGCACCATATAGTTCTTCTGGTCTCAGTGTTATATTGGCTGAGGTTCACATGGTGCATTAGTACCTTGGACTAATTGTTAAGTTTATTCCCTTTCCAGAGTGGGAGAACAATGTGGAACAAAACTTAAAATCATTAAAAAAAAAAAAAAAAAAAAGACCAGGTTTACCACTCTGATAGGGCCTGGTGAGACTTCCTAGACCATGGTCCCTAGTTACACTTCAGGACTGGACTTGAAGTCACTCCCGTGGCTTCCAGCCAAGCAACAGACAGGCATACATGGTGAACATTTACATCAGGTAGACACACTCCTTAGAATGGTCAACCACAGGAAAACAGAAGGGCAGTGTCTGCACAGGGAAAGAGCTTGGGGGGAGGGGCAGGAATGCCCAAAAAAGAAGCACAAAAGGAAGAGGTAACCATGGGGAAGGAAGTGGGAAGAGAGCTGTTTCACTGTGAGGAACTGCAGTCAATGTCATGAGACAAAATGTGTGTGGGCTGCTGTACGGAAAACGAATTTGCTCTGTAAACTTTCACCCAAACCACAATGACAATTTTTAAAAATAAAAGTTTATTCCCTTCCTAAACTTAAGTCTTTTGAAAGAGTTTTAGACAGGACCGCAGCAGGCATTCTAGGCTAACAGCTTCCCATGGTAAAGACTTCTCCACTTCACCAGCAACACTTATTTACCACTCCCACACCTGCCTCCCCAAAAACGGAAAGAAGGGGGAAAAATAAAACGCCAACTTTGCTCAGAATCTCACTAGAGTGTAGTTTGTAATTTGTGCATATAAAACAGTCTGTTCACCTTCCAGGAAAAATCTATTTTATAATGCAAATTATGAATGACGTTGGGGCCAGATTTGCCACTTTTCTAACAAACACAATTTAAGCAAATTGCTTTAGGTTGTTATTTGCAGTGTTTTGCTTTTGCACTATTGTTACGTACTGCCAAGCCTATTCCAACTCATAGGGACATTCTGGACAGATTTGAACTGCTCCATGGGGTTTCCTGAGTGGTAATCTTTACTGAAACTGATCACCAGGGCGTTTCTCCCACGGAGCCGCTGGTGGGTTTGAACCGCTGACCTTTTGCCTAGCAACCACTTTAGTCATTGCACCACCAAGGTTCTTTTTGTTTTCATAAAGAGACATATTTATGGATAATTCACCACATCTAAAATGCTCATCATGATTACTCAATGGAATCAGTCTTCAGGAAAAAAAAAAAAAAACCTAAGTGATCTAAGTAGGATTTGATAGTACAAAGGTTCAGTTTAGAATCTCCAACTCCTTACTTCATTCATGTGCTAGGATTGCTCCATTAAACCACTGCCATTGACTCGAATCTGACTCATAGTGACCCCCATTGGGTTTCCAAGGCAGTAAATCTTTATGGAAGTAGATTGCCCTGTTCCTTTCACGGAGAAGCTGGTGGTTTGAACTGCCAACCTTCTGAGTGGAACAGCCTTAGGCACTGTACCACCAAAGCTCCTTAGATTTGCTCCATTAACGTACTCTAAACAGCAACATAAACATGAGCACATTTTCACCTTGACAGATGATAAATGACACCATGTTTGAGAACACCTAACATTTTATAGCTCTTTTGATCTTCTAATAGGACTTGTTTCTGTTCAGTCACATGTATCAGGAATACATTGTATCTTTGACATATTTGTTTAAGGCTGTTCCAAGAAAAAATTTCAGTCAGGTCTTTTTAACATTGTATGAGGTACTCGGTGTCAATCATAAAAGTGCCCAGAGAAAGCCCTGGAAAGAGGGAAATAAGACTTCGGTGGGACAAATCACACTTTTTAAAAGCATACATACAAATAATGGACCAGAAAAAAGAGATGCAAAGTCACCTTTAAAAAAGCTAAGCCCCAAGTTAAAGCTTGACTGAAAGAAGATAACAACACACTTACAGAAATAATAATCATTGGAGGTGGAAGCTGGGGAGGGGATGGGTCAGCCATGAAAACACAGGAAATAACTGCTGGACTTGTGTGCTCGGGGCCATAGTCGCAGGGGACATCAAGCTCAACTGGCATAACATACTACACAAAAACATCGTCCTATATCCCACTTTGGTGAGTAGTGACTGGGGTCTTAAAAGCTTGCCAGGGCCATCTAGATACAACAATGGGTCTGTCCTCATCCAGAACAAAGAAGATGACCAAATTAGTCCAAAGGACTAGTAAGCCATGCGACTCTCAGCCTATATGACTATGAGATCAAAAAAACTAGATGGTGCCCGACTACCACTGTCAACCACTAGGAGAAGGATCTGTATAGGAGATCCTGGAAAGAGTGGGAGGACAATGTGTAACAAAACTCAAAATCATAAAAAAAGACCAGGTTTACTGGCTTCCAGCTAAACAACAGGCATATGGGGTGAACATTTACATCAGGTAGATATACTCCTTAGAACGATCAATCACAGGAGAACAGAGGGCAGTATTTGCATAGGGAGATATCTTGTGGGGCAGAGAAGAGGTAACTACAGGAAGGAAGTGGGAAGAGAGCTGTTACATTGTGGAGATTGCAGTCAATGTCATGAAACAAAATGTGTATGAACTACCATATGGGAGATGAATTTGCTCTGTAAACTTTCACCCAAATCAATTAAAAAAAGAAAGAAAGAAAACACAGGAAATGGAAATACAGAGGCCAGTTTGGGCAGTGACCTGCATACTAACCCAGGACACAGTACCCTGGCCCAGAGACATGAGCGTTCAACCAGTACAGCACGTCTCTCTCCATATGCATGGAGATGGACATGTCCATTTTATACAGGTTCTGTGACATCATCCATTAACATCATCCTAAATCACCATGTCTCTCATTCCATGTTCACCACATCCTGTACATAGGGTGGGAATGCACTGATGGAGGAAAAAAGTATCTGTCTAATTGATAGTTGTGGTTTCTCAGTGTAAATTTCTAAACAGATTTTTTTTACATTGGTTGTGAGTTTGAACCGTGCTAATCTGCCTGTGAGAGATAAATCTATTCTCAATGTGCCAATATTACAAATTTCTGGACTTCTAAAACCTCAGTGACTAATTCACTCATACTGTGCTTCTTACAGGAGGTGTGAAGGTGACCAGTCAGCCTTCTATCCCTCAGTAGTATGAGCCCTCACTTTGCCTGAAAAATGTAATGGATCGGGATGAGCTTTCCCCAATTCTTCGAGTGTGCCAGTGGTTCTCTTTCGAGATCAGTTTTGCCCCATCACACACTTCTAGCCCTTCCTCCCCACGCCACATAGCCAGCCCTCATCCCATCATTAAATACAAGGTGAACATTTACAGAAAGAGGCAGGACACCTAAATTCTAGTCATTTCTCCAACACTTTCCATGTGACCTTGACAAATCATATAACCTCAACCATCTTGTCTATAAAAACAGTAATTAACAAAGACCACTCACGCTTAGGGCATAGCCCTGAACAAAAGCTCTTAAGATCCATTCCAATTACAGGATCTGTTCTTTCACTTGCTTGCTTGCTTTAGTGAACTAGGAATTCTGTGGATCTTTTTCCAAATGCTAATATCAATATTCTTTGCTTTCAGCTAAGATCCATCTGACATCAGCAATGATATCCCTCATTCCACGTTCTCTTCTGAATACAGCTGAAAAGTGAAAGCAAAGAATAGCAGAAAGATGTTTACTTATGTTTTATTGACTACGCAAAAGCATTCAATTGTGTGGATCATAACAAATTATGGGTAACATTGAGAAGAATGGGAATTCCAGAACACTTAATTGTATTCATAAAGAACCTGTACACAGATCAGGAGGCTGTTGTTCAAACAGAACAAGGGGATACTGCGTGGTTCAAAATCAAGAAGAGAGTGTGTCAAGGTTGTATCCTTTCACCATATTTATTGTATGCTGAGCAAATAATCTGAGAAGCTGGTCTATATGAAAAGAACGTGGCATCAGGATTGGAGGAAGACTCATTAACAACCTGTAATACACAGATGACACAACTTTGCTTGCTGAAAGTGAGGATGACTTGAGACATTTACTGATGGAGATTAAAGACTACAGTGTGCAGTATGGATTACACCTCAATATAAAAAAACAAAAACCCTCACAACTGGTCCAATAAACAACTTCACAGTGGATGGACAAAAATTGAAGTTGTCAAGGAGTTGTCCACAAGTTGTCAAGTTGTCAATAGTACTTGGTTCTACAATCAACACCAATGGAAGCAGCAGTCAAGACATCAGATGACGTATTGCATTGGGCAAATTTGCTGCAAAAGACCTCTTTCAAGTGATGAAGAGCAAAGATGTCTCTTGGAAGACTCTGGTGCACCTAACCCAAGCCATGGTATTTTCAGTTGCCTCTTATGCATGTGAGAGCTGGACAATGAATAAGGAAGACCGAAGAAGAGTTGAAGCTTTTGAGTTGTTGTGTTGGCGAAGAATGCTAAGAGTACCATAGTCTGCTACAAGGACTAACAAATCTGTCCTGGAAGAAGTGCAGCTGGAATGCTCCTTGGAAGCAAGAATGGCCAGACTTTGTCTCACCTACTTTGGTCATGTTGTCAGAAGGAAAGATATCATGGTTGGTAAAGTGGAGGGTCAACGAAGAAGGGGAAGGCCCTCAATGAGATGGACTGACACAGTGGCTGCAACGATGGGCTCAGGTATAGCAAGGATCATGAGGCTGGCACAGCACTGGGCAGTGTCTCATTCTGTTGCACATAGGGTCGCTATGAGTCGGAGAAGACTCGATGGCACCTAACAACAACAACAATATCAATATATCTGTCCTTACACAGAACACAATATAAATAGTATAAGTTTCTTTGCTTTCCCACACACTCTATAAACAAATCTAACAAATTCAGAGTTCTGTAACACTCCACAAAACGGGACATCACTTACTATGAATACTATATACCTGAAACAGTTCATAAGTGAAGACAATCTTTTGTTTTGAGAGTTGTGTACCTGACAAAATGACTGGAAACCAAAATCCTTGCCTTTCTTACTTCCCTGTATTCATCACCCTCCTCCTACCTGCTCTGTTTCATAGTGTGAGGCTTGCCCAGCCCACTGTGAAGCACCCGGGCAAAAAAGAACAGAAAGTGCAAACAGACAGACAATTTTATTGAAATTCTAGATCTCGGCCATAGCCCCACTCCACAAAGAAGGCTCTCCTACAGCAGCACCCCAAGAATACCACTCACATCACTAACAGCAATGGAAGCACGTCCTAGGTGCTAGAAGCACGTCCATGGTGTACGTGTCTTACATACGCAGTGTCACTAATCCTCACAACATTCAAACGAGTTTCATACCATTATTATCCTTTTTGTGGAATAAGACTTTGAGGCACAGAAAGTTTCCATTGTATAGCAACTGAGTAGTTTAGGCAGGATTTTTGTTTGTCTGTCTTTTTAATTTTTATTGTGATATGGGTGAAAGTTTACAGAGAAAATTCACTTTCCATACAGCAGCTTACGTACACTTTGTCTTATGACGCTGACTACAATTTCCCACAATGCAACAGCTCCCCTCCCACTTCCTCCCCATCTACCTCTTCCCTGTGTCCTTCCCTGCCCCCGGGCTGTCTCCCTGTGTGTACACATTGAGGCAGAATTTTGGAGTAGGTCTTCTGATCTCAGGACCCATGTTCTTCACCACAACACTCTACTGCCTCCTTGTGCTTCTCCACAGCCCTCAGCACTCTAGCATCTGCGGTGCTAGTGAACAGAGCAATCTCTTGGGCCATCCAGAGTCTTCCTGTAAAGAGGACGCTCTCAACAATGGCTCAGGAGGGAGGAGATAAAGAAGAGGTCCTCAGCAGAAACAATATGTATGTTAATAAATATCTAAATGTTGATATTTTAAATGAGCTAATTCTTTGTAAACAGCCTGTTCAGATAACCCAAGAGAAGAAAATAACACTTCCAAATACTAAGTCAAATGACGTTTTGGCAATCACTTTAGGACAATTATCCCAAAATAAGATTATCTGCATTTTTTTTTAAACTCGGGTAATTCACCCTTTTTAGTGTAGACTACTGGATAACCACCACCACAATCAAGGTGTAGGTTATTTCTATCACTTCAGAAAATTCCTCTGTGCCCTTGTGGTCAACCCCTCTCTCCACCTCTAACTCCAGGCAACCACTGCTATGTATGTTGCCTCTATACTTGTGCCTGTTACAGAATGTCAAATAAATGGAATCACATGGTACGCAGCCTTTGGGTGTGGTTCTTTCATTTACCATATTGCATTTAACATTCATGCATGTTGCTGTGGGTATCGCTAAACTGATTTTTTGTTTATTGTTATTATTGCTAAGTAATGCAGCCATAGGAGCTTGGGTGGCACAGTTTGAGATCAGCTGTTAGTGTAAACGTTGGAGGTTCAAGCCCACTCAGCAGCTCCATGGAAGAAAAAGGCCTGGAAAACTGGTTCTGCAAAGATATAAGGCAAGAAAACCCTCGGAAGCAGTTCTACACTGTAACCCATGGGTTGCCATGAGTCGGGGGTCAACTTACTGGCAGGTAACAACAATCTGCTACTTGTCTGTCAGTTTGTCACATTGTGGTGGCTTGCCTGCTGCCGTGAAGCTGGAAACTGTGCCACCAGTACTGCAAATTCTAGCAGGGTCACTGTGGTAGTTAAGTTCTTTATCAACTTGGCGGGGCCTGGTTTTGAGTGGCTGGGCAGCTGGATGTAGTATTCCCCATGAGGAGACTGGT
>NW_006921963.1:2030084-2040459 GCF_000298275.1 Orycteropus afer afer
CCAAAATGGTTGCCACTTGTAAATATTCAAAATGGCTGTACCCTCAGTCACTTTAAATATCCAAAATGGCCACTGCTTGTAAACATTCAAAATGGCTGCATGCTCAGTCACTTTAAATATCCAAAATGGCTGCCACGTGTAAACAATCAAAATGGCTGCACCCTCCAGACAGCTGAAAGTCCACAGCTCAGGTTGTCTCCCTCCTTGCTGTTTCCCTTCCTAGTCATAGTCCACCAGAGCAGTTGTCCCTGTGGCCCTTGGTGACTGGGACTGATCTTTAGGTCAATTCTCAAGTCCCAGCACCACTTGGAAATATTCAGGCTGTTGGTCTTGTCAGAGTAGCTGATAGTCCACAGCTCCTACTGTCTCTGTACTCACTGTTTTCGTTCAAGTTTTTCCACTAGTTAGTGTCTAATCCACCTCTGTATAGTTCCTTTCAGAGCTCAGGGTTCCATGATTATCTTCTGTATCTCTGTCAATTGTTTTTTCTTTTCTTTGTTGAAGAGGGTCTGTGTTGCTTGTCTGCCTATTCCTCCATCTTACCGGAAGTTGGTAGAGGCATTTTTAAACTCAGAGAGGTAGAGGGGGCCTAGAGATGTCTCACTCAGCTTCTTATTTTGCCAAAGAAGTTGGTGTGCAGAGAGAGAAAGTAACTCAGCCAAAGTCACACAGCAAGTTGGTGTCAATGCCTCTACTAGAACTTAAGTCTCCCAGTACCTAGCAATTTTAGGATGGCATCATAGCAGAGAAGGGTGAATTTTGGAGTTCCCTAGACCTGGGTCTGAATTGTAGTCATACCACTTACTGGCTGTGAGACCTTGGACAAGTTCCCTGACCTCCCTGTACCTTGGTATCAGTGTCTCTGGCAAGGAGCAGCAGAGTCCACTCTTTATAAGGCCGCTAGGATAAACAGAAAATTAACACCAATGAACTCCTCTACTGAAATGTGCCTGAAGCAGTTTTCCTCTGTGAGCCTTCCCTGGCCTGGTGCTCAATGCAGTGTTGATCATGCCCTCCTTCCAGCCTTCACCATATGTGGTATCTTATAATCACAGTGCCTACGACTCTGTGCTGCAATTATTTGTCTTCAAGTCTGTATTTCGTGTCTTTTTTCATTTACTAGATTGCAGTCCCCTTAGTGTCAGCAACCTTGTTTTATTCGTTTTCAAAATCCAAGTCTTTGGTAGATAGTAAGCAATTAGTAACCATCTTAGGCTAGGTAGGTGTGGTGGTTAAGTTTGTGTATCAACTTGGCTGGGCCTGGCTGAGTAGCTGTGTAGCTGACTGTAGTTATTCCCCATGGTGAGATTAGTAATTAACTCCATGGTGGAATCTACTGTGAGCAGCTGAGTAGCTGCCTTAGGGATGTAGTCTGCTTCCTGTATATAAGGAGAAGCCTTGGGGAACGGTCCTTAGCTTATGGAACACTTGAACCCTGCATGTAGCTATGTCATTGTTCATCAGCCTGCCATGATCTGCTGACTTTGGGACTTTCAATGGACTTGAATGAACGGCCTACTGTGTAGTTTGGTAACATTGGGACTGTGCCATTTTATTCATCAACCTTGGGCTTTGTTAGCCTCAGCAGCCAGTAGCTTCCTGAGTGAAAAGATGCCTCTAGCTTCAGTTGGCCTGAAGCAAGAAGCAGAGGGCTTTCACCCAGCTCCTAGAGCCTGGCACTTTGAATTCGGACTTCTAGCCTCCCGAACTGTAAGAGAATAAACTCCTGTTTGTTCAAGCCATCCCATTTGTGGCATATTCTTGTCAGAGCAGCACTAGGTAACCAAAACAGTAGGTTCTCTAGAGAAGCAAAACCAATAAAGCAGAGAGAGAGAGAGAATTTATCTCAGGGAAATGACTCACGCAATTGTAGAGGCTGGCAAGTCCTGAGTTTGGGTCACACGTCAAGCTGGAGACTTCTCCTGACTCATGCAGCTTTAGGGGCTGAGGAACCAAAGATAATCAGGCAGTATAACAGGCTATTGACTTCAGTGGATGACGAATCCAAGATCAGCAGGTAAAACGGCAGATTGTTGGCTCACAGGCTGTGAAGGAAACAATTTCAGGATCAGCAGGCAATACAGTAGGCTGCTGGTTCAGCTCCAAAAACCAGATGGTGATAAGCTACATACAGGATCCAGATCCAACAGAAAGTGTGAGAACTTTCCCAGAATGTTCATATACATATTGGAAGTGGGCCACACCCGTGAGGAAATGCCCTTTCAACTGATTGGCTGCTCACAGCATATCCCACCATAGAGGTGACTCCCTTACATCAGATCTCATCATAGGAATGACTACACCACAACTGCTTAAACCACTCAGAATCATAGTTCAGCCAAGTTGACAACACAACCTTAACTAGTTATCACAGTAACTAAGACTTCATTGTAATCCCTTTTTTATACAACTTCCAGAATGTTATTACACAAAAATGAGATAGTATCTCTCAGCTGCTTAAAGATCTTCAGTGACTTCCTTTACCTCTGTTATGGATGTGTTAGGCTGATTTCTCTAGAGAAGCACAACCAGTAAAGGTTGGAGAGAGAGAGAGAAATTTATCTTAGGAAGATGGCTTACATACTTACAGAAACTGGCAAATCCCAAGTTCTTGGATCAATCGTCAAGCTGGAGGCTTTTCTCAACTCACACAGCTGCAGGGGCTGATGAGCTCAAGGCTGGCAGGCAGTGTACCGGCTGTTGACTCCAATGAATGATGAATCCAAGATCTCCAGGCCGAATGGTGGATTGTTCGCTCACGGACAGTTGTAGAAAACACAACAGGATACTGATCCACAGAAGAATGTCTCTTTTCCCAGGATATCCATAAATATATTGGAAGCAGGCCACACCCCTAGGGAAACTCCCTTTGAGCAGATTATCTGCTCACATCATATGCATCTGATCTCATCATGAGAATAACTCACATCACAACTTTTTAAACCACTCAGAATTGTGGTCCAGCCAAGTTGACACACAACTCCAACTATCATAATGGATTTAATTGTATACGCTAAAAATATGTGCTGTAAATTCTAACATCTTTGCCTGTGGATATAATCCCATTTGGGAATGGGCTATCTTTTGTTGTTAATGAGGCAGGATCAGTGCACAGCGTGTCTTGAGTCCATCTCTGTTTGAGATATAAAAGAGATTAAACAAGTGAGCGAAAGCAGCAGAGAAGGGGGAAGAGAGATGCCATGCCACATGAAGATTGCCCAGGAGCAGAAGCTCAGAAGAGACAAGACCTTCCCCCAGAGTCGACAGAGAGAAATCTTCCCCTAGAGCTGGCTTTCTGATTTTAGACTCCCAGCCTCCTTAACTGTAAGAGAATAAATTTCTGTTTGTTAAAGCCATCCACTTGTGGTATTTCAGCAGTAGAGAACTATGACATTCTGTAACAGTCTTTCCAAAATACAGCTTATGTAATTCTGGTAGTACACAGGATGATTTTCAATGATACACAATAGAACATTTAGTTTAATGGTTAAATATTTAGGAGCTCTGGTGGTACAGTGCCTGAGGCATTTAACTGCTAACCAGAAGGCTGGTGGTTCAAACCCATCAGCCACTCCTTGGAAGGAAGATTAGGCAAGGTACCTCTGTAGAGATACTGCCTCAGAAACCCAAGGAGAGGTCACTATGAGTTGGATCTGACTCGACGACAGTGAGTTTGGTTTTTTTTTTTTTGGTTTTTGGTTAAATATTTAGATTGTATCAGAAAAAGTTAAACTCAACAAATGAATTATTTTATGGTTACCTCCACTTATAATAAGGCCCTCTGGTAACTCAGTGCCTAATGCACTTGACTGCTAACCAGAAGGTTGATGGTTCAAACCCACCAGCTGCTCTGAGGAAGGAAGATGGAATAGTCTACTTCCATAAAGATTTATGGCCTATGAGAGGGAATTGACTCAATGGCAGTGGGTTCTTGGGTTTTGGTTATGACAGTTCGATCTTCCAAGTTAGTGATTTAAAATCAATTTAAAGAAAAATATTAAGTAAATAATAGTACAGAGAATACTCACATAATAAAAGTCAAAGAGTCATGATAGTTGGGAAACCCTGAGGTATAAGACTAATAAAATCTTCGAAAGCTAGTGAGCAGGGTCCTTCACATCTCCTCCCTTTGACCTTTCCAGCCTTACCACCCTGCAGCTGCCATCAAGTATGATGTACCACGTGCTACTAACCTACAAGTTCCGCATGGCTAACTCTACATGTGGCCCTTCAGTCTGTTCTCAACACAGAAGCCAGAGGGATGTTAATAAAAAGAAAGTTAGGTTGGGCCATTACTCTACTCGAAACTCTTCAGCCAGGATGCCCTTATTTCTAGGAGATGCCCCTTAAACTATAAGGGAGGAAGTGCTCCTCTATCTGCAACTTGCTGTAAAATGCTTCAGAGAACAACCTACACAGACACTCACACAGATACAGATGCCAAGATGGCAAAATGTTCACATGGATTTTCTTTTCTTTCAACTTGTATGTTTGAAAATCTTCATAAGAAGTTGAGATAAAAAGCAAGAGAGCTTGATGGATAGTGAGAAGGTTACATGTGAGAATTATGTGATAAAAACCAAACTATGTTGTTGCTGTTAACTGCAGTTGAGTCAGTCCCCACTCATAGTGATCTGGCATGTAACAGAATGAAACTCTGCCCGGTCTCATGCCATCCCCATCTGTTGTGATGGGATCATTGTAACCCACAGGGTTTTCGTTGGCTGTTTTGGGGAAGTAGACCACCAGCCCTTTCTTCCTAGTCCGTCTTGCTCTGGAAGCTCTGCTGAAACCTGTTCAGCATCATAGTAACATGCAAGCCTCCACTGACAGACAGGAGGTGTCTGCACAGCACTGGCCAGGAATCAAACGCACGTCTCCCATGTGGAAGGTGAGAATTCTGCCACTGACTCAAAACCAACAGAACCCAAGCCCACTGCCACTGAGTCTATTCCAACTCACAGCAACCTCCATGGAGTTCCCAAGGCTGTTTAAATCTTTACAGAAGAAGGCTGCATCATCTTTCTCCTGTGGAGTGGCCATTCACCCAGTGGTGGGTTTGAAACACCAACCTTTTGGTTAGCAGTTGAATGGCTTAACCACAGGACCAAGAGAGCACCTTAAAACCAATATGTTGTTGTTGTTGTGTGCCGTCGAGTCAGCCCTGACTCATAGCGACCCCTCCTTGGGTTTCCGAGGCAGTATCACTACGGAAGTAGGATTGTCCAACCTATATAGTAACGTGTAAACAGTTTAATGGAGGTAGTGAGTATATGGGCCTTCACTATACTCTTCTTTTAAAAAAAATTTTAAATTGTGATTTGGGTGAAAGTTTACAGAGCCAATTAGTTTTCCACTCAACAATTCATACATTCTGTCTTGTGGCATTCATTGAACCCCCACAATGCGACAACACTCTTCCCACTTCCTCCCTGTGTCTGCCATTTCCCTTTGTTCTTCTTTCCTAGTCCTTCTGGATCTTGTGTGAGTATCTTGGATGGCTGATCGTTCTAATGGATGCATACCTTCCTGGTGTTATTGTTCATCTTATACGTGCCTGTCTATTGTCTAGCTGAAAGTTGAGCCATGGGGGTGAGTTCAGTTCTAGGCCTGAAGGGTGTCTAGGGGCCATAGTCTCAGGGGTTCCATTAATCTCTATCAGACTAGCAACCCTGGTCTTTTTCATGATTTTGAATTCTGTTCCACTCTTTTTTTTCTCCTACTCTTCCAAGATCTGCTATGGTGATCCCTTTCAGAGCAGTCATCATGAGTAGCCGGGCACCATCTAGTTCTTCTTGTCTCAAGGTTGTGGAGGCTGAGGTTCACTTGGTTCACTAGTCCCTGGGACTGTTTCCTTGTGTCTTGGATTTTCTTCACTCTTCTTTACTCTGGATGGAAGAGACCAATAGTTGCACTTTATTATTAGAGGGCCATTCACAAACTTTTCAGATCCAGTCACTGCTCACCAAAGTAGGATGGAGAACATTGTCTTTGTGGACTATGTTATGCCAATTGACCTTAGTGTCCCCTGAGACTATGATCCTGAGCCCCAAAGCCCAGTGACTCATTCCTTCAAGGTGTCTAGTTATGGCTAAAGAAGTTTCCCTGACTTTGCCCCCATATGCTCTACTATGTTCATGAATGTATTTATAGCACATATAAATATATAGGTAGAAATAGCTCTGTCAAACTTATATATATTCATGGGTATGTCCCATTTGCCTCCCCACCCCTGTTCAGCTTGAATGTCGATCTACGCATCCACTCATAGATTACTGTTATTACTGCTATTGCGGGATTGTGTGTGTAGTTGTATTGACCTCTGTGGCCTTTAACTCTTGCGCTCCTCCCAGTGTCTTTCTCTGCCTTGATTATTCTGTGCTGACCTTCCCTTATTGCATATCGCCTCTCCCTTCACCCGAGTTAATATGTGTCTACCCTCTAGTTAGTGATTTACCCTCTCCTCCCTCCCACTCCTGGTAACCTTCAAAGAATGCTTCTATCTGTGTTAACCTTTTCTTGACTTTTTACAGTAGAGGTCTCATACAATATTTGCCCTTTTGTGACTGACAAATTTCAATGAGCATAATGTCATCTAGGTTCATCCTAGTGGTTCAGCCACATTATGAGGCATTTCACAGATTCATCATTATTTTTTAATGTTGCATAGCATTCCCTTGTGTGTATGGGCCATAGTTTGTTTATCCATTCATCCATTGGTAGGCACTTAAGTTGTTTCTATCTTTTTGCTATTGTGAATAATGCTACAATGAACATGGGTGTGTTTAACTTTTTTGTGTATTTGAAAATATGCATGTGGTAGTTAAGGTTAAGTGTCAACCTGGCTGGGCCTGGTTTTGAGTGGCTGGGCAGCTGGTGTAGTATTCCCCAAGACGAGATGGGTATTCAACCCCATGGTGGAATCTACTGTGAGCAGCTGAGTAGCTGCCTAGGGATGCAGTCTGCTTCCTGTACATAAGAAGCAGCTTTGGGAATGGTCTGCAGCTTTTGGCAGCTTGAATCCTGCATGGAGCTGAGTTGTTGTTCAGCAGCCTGCCACGTTGTTTGCCAACCTTGGGACACTTAGTGGACTTGAATCAATGCCCTGCCATGTGGTTTGGTAATATCAGGACTGTGCCTTTTTACTTGTCAACCTTGAGTTTGTCAGCCTCAACAGCCAGCAGCTGCCTGAATGAAGAGATGCCTCTAGCTTCAGTGGGCCGGGAGCAAGAGGCAGAGCTGAAGCCCAAAGTTGAGGGGCTTTTGCCAGCCTCTAGAGCTGGCACACTGAACTTGGACTTCTAGCCTCCAAAACTGTAAGAGAATAAACTCTTATTTGTTAAAGCCATCCCATTTGTGATGTTTTCTGGTAGAGCAGCATGGAGTAACCAAAACAATGCGTAATAAAATATTGAGGGAAGAGTGATGATAAAATCTTTGGAAAATAAGTCCTCCATTGGCCCACCACTTCACTTGCAGCAAAACCATCTGGCTTCCTTCCCCATCACTCCTCCTTTCCCCTGTTAATACTCTGCTGCAGCCACACAGTTCTCCACAGACCTCAGAAGCCACTGCATTTGTACTCCTTGTGCCTCCTGCCAAGGTTACTATTTCCTCCATTATTCTCTCCTATCTTCCTTCCTTCTTCTTCTTTTTTTTTTTTTTTTTTTTTTGATCTTCCTTCAAGCCTTTAGTGAAACATCACCTCCTCAGTGAGGCCGTCCCCATGTAACCTATTTACAATTGTACTTACCCCTCAGATTTCCCATTCTCCCTCTTGCTTTATTTCCCACCAAAGAAATGATCACCAAGTAGCATACTACGTATTTTACTTATTTAATTTCTTATCTGCCCCTGTCTCCCACTAGAGTGTAAATTCTGTGACAGCTGGGTTTTCTGTTGTTTTGTTCACTGCTGTACTTTGCTGCTGTGTCACAGAGCCTAGCACAATGGTTAAAGCGCTCAGCTGCCAACTGAAAGGTCAGCAGTTCAAACCCACTAGTGGTACCACAACTGGAAAGACCTGGCCATCTGCTCCCGTAAAGATTTCCACCTAGGAAACTCTATGGGGCAGTTCTATGCTGTTGTATAACATCGGTAAGGGTCAGAATTGAAAGCACACAAAAATAACAACAGGACGTGGTTGTTGTTGTTATGTGCTGTCAAATCAGCCCCGACTCATAGCGACTCCTCCTTGGGTTTCCGAGGCAGTATCACTACAGAAGTAGGAATGCCCAACCTTCCTTCAGAGGAGTGGCTGATGGGTTTGAACCACCAGCCTTCTGGTTAGCCGTGAAGTGCCTTAGGCACTATGCTACCAGAGCGCCTACAGGACATGGTAGACTTCCAATAATATTTGCTGAATGATTAACTCATTGAGAGTGTTTGCTCACGTTCCAGATATCTGCCATACTGTTTTCTCTGCCTAGAATCACATTCCTCCACATGGAGGAGAAGAAATCTAATTCAGCTTTCAAAACTCAGGTCAACAGAACCAGATGGTACCTGCTACCACTGTCAACCACTTGGAAAGAGATCAGTGCAGGAGATCCTGTATTGGGAGAACAATGTGGAACAAAACTCAAAATCACAAAAAAAAAGACCAAGTTTATTGGTCTGATAGAGACTGGTGAGACCCCTGAGACTATGGTCCCTAGTTACCATTCAGTTCTGGAATTGAAATCATTCCCACGGCATCCAACCAAACAATAGACAGGCATATGGGGTAAACATTTACATCCAGTAGATACACTCCTTGGAGTGCAATCATGGGAGAACAGAAGGGCAGTGTTTGCACAGGGAGACAGCTTGCGGGGTGAGAATTCATGGCGGGAAAGACATGGGGAAGAGGTAACTACGGGAGGAAGTAGGAAGAAAACTGTTACATTGTGGAAAATTGTAGTCAATGTCACAAAACAAAATGTGTATAAAATGCTGTGTGGAAAATCAATTTGTTCTGTAAACTTTCACCCAAATCACAATAAAAATAAAATAAAAAACCCCTCAGGTCAAGGTTCCCCTCTGAGGGGCTCCCTGACCCTAAGCAGACAGAAGGAGGAATCTTTTCTCTGTATCACTACAGTGCCCCATTATGCTTTGGACCTTTATCACAGTGTTTTATAACCTGTGAGGCTCCTTGGAGGCTCCTCATCCATCGTGTATCCCCACTTATGAACCTGGCATATAATAGCATGCCTTCAAAAACATTTGTGCAATGAAATAATAAACTGCTAGATAGATAAGAGACAAGTATTGATTTGGGTGAAAGGAAAAGCAATAAAAAGAAAAGAAAGAATACATTAATGAATGACTTAGACAAAGCAATCAATGTGTAGCTTAGTGTGAACTGCATGCACATTTATAGTATACATAATTTGAAAAATACTCTTAAAGATGATATTACTGAAGTCCATTTTACATTAATTCTTTTTATTATAGCTTACCCAAGATATATGTGTTAATGACTAATCATATCCAAAGTCCAAGATAATTGCCTAGTAACTAATGTGAAGAGCTGAGTTTGCTTTCATACTTCTTTTACATTATTTCAGAAAGTTTTTTTTACTTGACCTGCTGTGTAGGTTTCCATAACCTTATTGGGTTAGCCTAGAAATGATCACCATGGGAGCTAAAGACAAAGCAGGTTGGGGAAACAAAGCATTGGTGCCAAAAATCACTGAGGAAAGGGATGAGGAAAGGGATGCAACAGACAAAAACAGCATAGGTCTGTATCAAACACCCATTGTGTGTGTGTGTGTGTGTGTGGATAATGTATGTATATGTGTGTGTGCATGTGCATGTACATGTGTGTTTACAAAACCCTGTGGACCACAATGGTCCAATCCACAGTCGATCATGGGGATAGCATAGGGCCACAGAGCATTTTGTTGCACTGTCCCTGGGATGGCCATGAGTCAGAGACGATAACAACAACAACAACACATGATATATAAATATAAATATATATATACACACACACACCACATACACACACACATACATACATATATATATATATACATATATACATGTGTGTGTGTGTATATATATATATATATATATATATATATATGTTCTCTCTATCTATGTAGATAGATAGAGAGACCCCTACCTTGGGTTTCCAAGGCAATATCACTATGGAAGTAGATTGCCCAATCTTCCTTCTGAGGAGTGGCTGGCTGGTGGGTTTGAACTGCCAGCCTTCTGGTTAGCAGTCAAGTGCCTTAGGTACTATGCTACCAGAGCTCCTAGAAATAGTATAGTAATTATAAAACATTAACTCCTTAGGTTAATAGATTTTTTGCTAATTAAGTTCTATCGTATAAAATAAATCAACTGTATTGACTGAATCAACTTAAGTGTTGTCATAGTCCAA
>NW_006921963.1:2040914-2053669 GCF_000298275.1 Orycteropus afer afer
GGGTTTGAACCACCAGCCTTCTGGTTAGCAGTCAAGCGCCTTAGGCACTATGCTACCAGAGCTCCTAGAAATAGTGTGATGTTGTTGTTGTTGTTACATGCCATCAAGTCGAACCCAACTCATAGTAACCCTTTCTTGGGTTTCCTAGGCAGTATCACTACAAAAGTAGATTGCCCCATCTTCCTTCCGAGGAGCGGCTGGTGGGTTCGAACCGCCAGCCTTCTGATTAGCAGTCAAGTGCCTTAGGCACTACGCTACCAGAGCTCCTAGAAATAGTATAGTAATTGTAAAACATGAACCCCTTAGGCATAGAGTCACTAGTTCATAGAACCAGAACTTAACTCCTAATCAAGAAACCAAGATCAATGAGAAGACACAGTGAGTCTCTTGAATACTCAATTAGTGATATAGCTAAGAAGCCCTGGTGGTGCAGTGGTTAAGTGTTCAGCTGCTAACTGAAAGGTCAGCAGTTCAAACGTGGCAATTTGCTTCCATAAAGATTTACTGCCTTGGAAACCCTATAGGGCAGTTCTACTCCACTCTGTAGGGTCACTATGAGGCAGAATTGAATCAACAGCAACAGGGCTGGTTTTTGTTTTTTAAGTGATAACTATGTGTGCACAGCACTGTGTTAATCCTCTACGTGTATTATTTCATTTATGCCCCACAATAATCTGATGAGAAAGATATATCACTCCCATATTAGAGACGGGAGAAAAGACTAACTTGTCCACAGTCATGCAGCTAGTAAGTGGTAGAACTGGGTACACAGTAAGGCTAGCTGCCCCAATCTCATTAAGAATCATTTTTATATATGCTCCTAGCCAGAATCCTGTCATAGATGTTTTGCTAATTAAGTTCTATCATATAAAATAAATCAACTGTATTGACTGAATCAACTTAAATGTTGTCATATTCCAACTAATGATGGAAATTAAATACTTGCAGATAAAGAGGAAAAAGAAGAAAAGGAAGAAAAAGGAGGAAGAGAGTAAAGAAAAGGAGGGAAAAGACAGACAAGGCTGGCACTGGAGCCAGGGTGGCTGGATGGTAACAGGCTGGATTTCATTCTTGGCTCTTCACTTTGCTGGTCGTACTACCTTGGAAAAGTTACCCAACAATAAGGATAATTATGGTTGTATGATAATACCAGTGCTGTCTGTCTCCTCCAGTGGACTGTAAGTTACATGAGAACAGGGGACACATCTGTGTTTGCTCACCACAGTAGAAAACCTTCTAATCTGACATAATCAGGACAGTTAGCTTAAACAAAAAAACCATTGTTTAAAAAAAAGGGACATTAAGCATTCTAGTTTAAGTTGACCGTACTCATTCATCAATCTTTTCTTCATTTTTTTCATTTAAGTCTGGATCCACTAACAAAAGTGTGGCACCATCTTTCTTTCATATCACATGATCTACAATTTCTATGTTTACTTACAGGCGGACATTAAAGTCCTTTACAAAGCAATCTGCTTATAACACGCTGCAGTGTAGTAAATTACATAGTGTGGCTTTTCTAGCCGTAAGTCTCTGTAAACTCTGTAGTGGAATTTGCTGTGAGCAACTGAGTAGCTCCTGATTGTTAAAGTATCCACCTGGGGTATTTCTGTTGGGAGCAGCATGAAGTAATTTTCTGGGAAGTTCTTTCTCTTTCAGGTGTATAGAATTCTGATGTTGGAATTGGTTAGTTTGGTCACTGTGCCAGGTTCAAAAGGAGCCCTCCTAGAGGCTGAAGGAATCTCTCACTGCCATCTGGGAGACACGAGAGACATGCATTGCTGAGAGAGAGACATGCACTACTGAGAGAGAGACTGAGAGACTCACACTGCTGGGAGAGAGACATGCACTGCTGAGAGAGAGACTGAGAGACTCACACTGCTGGGAGAGAGACTGAGAGACTCACACTGCTGGGAGAGAGACATGCACTACTGAGAGAGAGACTGAGAGACTCACACTGCTGGGAGAGAGACTGAGAGACTCACACTGCTGGGAGAGAGACATGCACTACTGAGAGAAAGACTGAGAGACTCACTGCTGAGAGAGAGACATGCACTATTGAGAGAGAGACTGAGAGACTCACACTGCTGGGAGAGAGACATGCACTACTGAGAGAGAGACTGAGAGACTCACACTGCTGGGAGAGAGGCACTGCTGAGAGAGAGACTGAGACTGTCGCCTGAGAGATGGCAGGCAGAGAGACACTGAGTGTTGTTCCTGAACTTGAATTGTAGCCTGTTGCTTCCCTAATAAACCCCATAATCTGTGAGCTCTGTGTGGCCACTGCAGCGAATTATCGAATCCAGCAGAAAGGTGGTGGGTGCTGCAGGAAGAATGGTTGGTGTCAGGGTTGGTGAAAGGGCTGTAGGGAGGTGGCATGTTTGGCCTCGCAAGGATAGGGCTTGGACTACTGACGGTGATTCTGTCTTCCTCTTATGGGGTTAGAGGAGGTCAGAAGATGCGGTCTCCCTGCCCTTTTGGCACATACCTTTGGATTTTTATGACTTTCCCGCTTTATAGTTCTCACCACATCCAAATGTATCATAATTTTTTACAACTTATCTTTATCAAGTCTTTCTAAATCATTCAACTTCCTTTCCATAAATAACTCTCACTTCGCACTTATGCTTGCTCAGTTTATAAAATGTAAGTATAATTAAATTTTGTTATTATAGTAACAAGTACATCAGATATAAAAACATTAAAAAAAAAAAAAAAAAAAAGACACTGACTCCAGTAAGAATAAAACTGAATTATGGGAGAAAAAAAGCACAGATATCCTTGAGAGTAGCAATTTAGCTACAAGCATTCAGCACACACAGGGATAAGTGAGTATGTGTTAGAGGCAACAGTGTCAGATAATCCACATGTGAGTATGTTACAAGGCCTCTGTTGTGTTGGATCCCCAGCACTTACCACAGTGCCTGAACATATAGGAACCAATCAACAAATATTTGTTAAGAAAATAATATCTACCCTACGAAGTTGGTATCAGACCTGAACGAGAAAAAGGCCATACAGTGCTTGTATATACTGGCATTTGGTAAATGTGGGTGCCCTGCCCTTTCCCATTATTTGAGACATTTTATTTCTTTGTACCTCATCTTATTCAAAAAGAATTTAAGAGGTGTAAGATGTTTACTGGTAAAGTAGATGGTCCGAGAAAAAGAGGAAGACCCTCAATGAGACAGACTGACACAGGGGTTGCAACAATGGGCTCAGAAACAGCAATGATCGTGAGGATGGTGCAGGACCAGGCAATGCTTCAGTCTGTCGTACACGGGTTGCTATGAGTGAGTGAGAACCAACTCCACAGTACCTAACAACAGCAAGAAGACGGTATTTCCAGAACCTACAGCTCATTAACTTATTCATTCACAAAAAGTGCTTTAAGCCCATCACTTTTCTAGGCACTAAGGACACAAAGACAGATTTATCTTGGAGGAAGTACAGCCAGAATATTCCTTAGAAGCAAGGATGACAAGACTTTGCCTCTCGTACTTTGGAGGGACCAGTCCCTGGTGGACATCGAGCTCGGTAAAGAAGAGAGTCAGCACAGAAGATGAAGACCCTCAACAAGATGGACTGACACAACAACGCTGCAACAACGTTCAAGCATAGCGACGATTGTGACGGTAATGCAGGGCTGGGCAGTGATTCATTCTGTTGGGCATGACATTGCTATGAGCTGAACCCAACTCAGCCGCGCGGTTTTGGTCCAGTGCAGCTCTAACAGAAAATACCACAAATAGGTGGCTTTAAGAAACATGACTTTATTTTCTTAGTTTAGGACGCTAGAAGTCTGAGTTCAAAATGCCAGCACCCTTGGCTGTGGGCTTCAGCTCTGCCTCTTGCTCCAGGCCCACTGGAGCTGGAGGCTTCTCTTAGGCAAATGCTGACTTCTGAGGCTGACAAACCCAAGGTCAACAAATACAATGGCACAGTCCCAAGATGACCAAACAACATGTCAGGCTACTAGTTCAAGTCCAGAGACAGTCTTAAGGTTGGGAGGAAACATGGCAGGCTGCTAAATGAAGGCTTGGCTATGTGCAGAGTCCAAGCATGCCAAAAAAAACTGCAGAGGCCTTTCTCAAAGCTTCTTACACACCGGAAGCTGACCACAGCCCTAAGGCAGCTCCTCAGCTGCTCCAGTAGATTCCACCATGGAGTTGATTATCAGTCTCATCAGGGGCAATAACTACATCCAGCTGCACAGCCACTCAAAACCAGCCCAGCCAAGCTGACACATAACCTTAATATCACATGCACCTAACAACAACAGCAAGGGCACAAAAGTGAAGCCATGGTCCTGAACAGTAAGAAGCTCACCACCTTGCTCATCCCTCCAACAGGACCAAGCAACAAAATTCTGAAACAGGAAAGGAATTGTGTAAAAAGTAAACCAGCTGCTAGATTAGCAAAGCTCTCCTCAATTTAAATTGCATTAAAAAAAAAAAAAAAAAAAAACGGCTGTTCAATTTAAACATTTCTACAGATCTAATAAAGAATGTAGGAGCTCTGGTGGCATAGTGCCTAAGGCACTTGACTGCTAACCAGAAGGCTGGCGGTTCAAACCCACCAGCCACTCCTTGGAAGGTAGGCTGGGCAATCTACTTCTGTAGTGATACTGCCTCAGCAACCCAAGAAAGGGTTGCTATGAGTCGGGTCCGACTCGATGGCACATAATAACAACAATAAAGAATGTGTCTCTGTCTTGAAATAATCTAAAAAAACAAAAAACTCACTGCCATTGAGTCAATTCTGACTTACAGTGACCTCTCCTTGAGTTTTCGAGGTGGTATCTCTAGAGAAGCCGATTGCCCAGTTTTCCTTCCGAGGAGTTATTGGTGGGTTTGAACCACCAGCCTTCTGATTAGCAGTCAAATCCTTTAAGCACTACACCACCAGAGCTCCTTGAAATAATCCATTTCACCCTACTCTGTAAGATAGGGCAAATATCAGAAAAAAGCCAGTCAAGTATATCTGATCTAAAGAGCTTATCACCACCCCACAAACAAAACCTGCATCATCAGTTTAAACTGTTTCAAGTAAACAGGAAGCAACCTGGGCTTTGATTTTAAATTTTACTTCTCGTAGTATCACAGAACAAATGTCCTTTTGCTTTATCTCCCAGTGTATTATGTAGAACATAAAGCTAATTGGCATTTCACTTTGTTTCTCACATTTACCCCTTTTGTAGCAAATTAGCTCCATGAACTTGAGGGGTCAAAAATTATGATCTCTTTTCAGAAATGGGGTAAAGTTTCCCAAGACAATGAAATATGAGTATTTCATTATATTCTATTCCATAATTCCCACAGCTCTGGTGGCGCAGTGCTTAAGGCATTTGCCTGCTAACCAGAAGGGTGGCAGTTCAAACTCACCAGCCACTCCTCGGAAGGAAGGTTGGGCAATCTACTTCTGTAATGATACCACCTCATAAACCCAAGAAGGGGTCGCTATGAGTCGGATCCGACTTGGCAGCAGTGTGTTGCGCTGTTTGGAATTCCCACTGATGCCTCTTTTTTTTTTTTTTTTTAATTTTATTGTGATTTGGGTGAAAGTTTACAGAGCAAATTCATTTTCTACACAGCAGTTCATACACATGTTGGTTCATAACACTGACGTCAATTCCCAACAATGTAACAATTTTCTTCCCACTTCCTCCCCATAGTTACCTCTTCCTTGTGTCCTTCCTGCCCATGCACTCCCGTCCCCTAAGCTGTCTCCCTGTGTAAACAATGCCCTTCTGTTCTCCCATGATTGATCACTTCAAGAAATGTATCTACCTGATGTAAATGTTCACCCTGTATACCTGTCTATTGTTTGGCTGGAAGCTACAGGGGTGAGCTCAGTTCTACACCTGAAGGGTGACTAGGGGCCATGGTCTCAGGAGTCTCACCAGGCTCTATCAGACCTGGTCTTTTTTTTTTTTTTTTTTATGATTGTGAGTTTTGTTCTGCATTGTTCTCCCACTCTATCCAGGATCTCCTGCACTGATCCCCCTTCCAAGTGGCTGACAGTGGTAGCCAGGCACCATCTAAGTTCTTCTGGTCTTGTGGTCATATAGGCTGAGGACTGCATGGTTTACTAGTCCCTCGGACTAATTGTTTCATTGCATCTTTGGTTTTCTTCATTCTTCTTTGCACTGGATGAGGGGAGACCCCCACTGATGCCTCTTATGGTTGTCTTTCAGATATATGATTTCTAGTCCACACACAACATAGATAGGGAGACTCTGACAGGTCTTGCCTATATGTGATGTGTTTGTAACTAATATTTGAATAAATATACTTACTGCCAATTGAACTTCAGTAAATCTGCATCAATGATGTCAGCCAGTGGCCGATATAACAAGCAAAAACAAGCCTGCAAAATCACCCTAGAAAAAATGGTAAAACACATATGAAAATTTTATAACATGGAGGCACAGATTTTGTTTAAAAAAATCAAATGAAAATTGATACCTGGTTTTCAAGAGGGAAAATAAAATAAAATACTGTAAAACTAAACATATATAGAAACTTCTACACCTAAAATATTACATGTTGATGTTAGGTGCCGTCAAGTCAGCTCCAACTCAAAGAAACCCTACGTACAACAGAATGAAACACTGCCCAGTCCCGCATTATCCTCCCAGTACTTGGTACACTTGAGCCCATCCTTGCAGCCACTGTGTCAATCCATCCCATTGAGGGTCTCCCCCTTTTTCACTGACCCTCTATTTTACCAAGCATGATATCCTTCTCCAGGAACTGGTCTCTTCTGACAACATGACCAAAGTAGGTGAGACAGAGTCTGGCCATTCTCATTTCCAAGGAGAGTTCTGGCTGCACTTGTTCTTCTGCCCGTCCACAGTATTGTCAGTATTCTTCACCAACACCACGATTCAAAGGCATGAACTCTTCTTTGGTCTTCCTTATTTGTTATCCAGTTTTGACATGCATATGAGGGAATTGAAAATACCATGGCTTGGGTTAGGCAAACCTTAGTCTTCTAAGTCACATCTTTGCTTCTTAACACTTTAAGCAGATTTGCCCAGGGTAGTACAACATCTGACCTCTTGACCGCTGCTTCCATGGGTGTGATTGTGGATCCAAGTAACATGAAATCCCTGACAACTTCAATCTTTTCTCCATTTATTGAACAATATTATATAGTTATGAATACATAGTTCTTTTTGAAAGAAAAATGAACTACTTTCCTTGGGACTAAAACCTTTAGGATTTTTATGCTTTGCCTCATTCCCCAATGACCACCAGCTTGTTTAATCTGCTTAAACTATGAGTATTTTCTAAAGAACAGAATATGCCAGGGAAATTCATCAGACATCTTTCTCTTGATATCAAGACTAGGACAAGATACAACTATAAAATGATATAAAAATTTTAAATTATGATAAGAGAATGAAAATGGAAAGGGGCTATATTTTTTTAAAAAGGCAAAAAAAAAAAAAGTCACACTTTTTTTCTTAAAATCACTACAATAATGTCATTTTAAATATGATACACCCAAGATCACTCTTACAGCCTTATAGAATAATTATCTATACGGGGATTCTAACGTCTTGAAATATCACAGAGGTTTGAATCTTTGATAAAATTTGCCACTACCAATTGGTTCAAAATGCAAGTAAAACTTCATGAAATTTTACATTATTCTCAATGGAGAGAAACTGAAAGCATTCCCCTTGTGAACGAGAATGAGACAAGGAGTCCCTCTAACACAATTTCAATTCAATATTATATTGGAAGTCTGACCCAGGGCAATAAGGAAAGAAAGAGAAATAAAAGGTACCCAAATTGGTAAGGAAGAAGTAAAACTATCCCTTTTTGCAGATGATATAATCTTATACATAGAAAACCCAAGAGTCAGCAAGAAAACTACTAGAACTAACTGAAAGATTTAGCATAGTGGCAGGATACAAGATCAACATACAAAAATCAGTTGGATTCCTCTACACCAGCACAGAGATCTCTAAAAAATAAATAAGGAAATCAATACCATTTATAACAGCTACCAAAAAGATAAAATACTTGGGAATAAATCTTATCAGGGACACAAAAGACATATACAAAGAAAACTACAAAACACTATTTCCAGAAACTATACGAGATTTACACAAAAGGAAGAACATACCATACTCATGAATAGAAAGATTGAACATTATGAAAATGTCAATACTACCCAAAGTAATCTATGCATTCAATACAATCCCAACCCAGATTCCATCAACATTCTTTAAGGACAAGGAAAAACCAATCACTAATTTTATATGGAAAGGAAAGAACCCTCAAACAACCAAAGCATTATTGAAGAAGAAGAACAAAGCAGGAGGTTTCACACTCCTGGATCTTAAAACCTACTACACATCCACAGTAGTCAAAACTGCTTGGTATTGGTATAACAACAGACACATTGACCAGTGGAACAGAACTGAAAACCTAGAAATGGATCCATCCACCTGTGGTCAGCTGATCTTTGCCAGAAAGCCGAAACCCATTAAATGGGGAAAAGTGCTGGCACAACTGGATATCCATTTGCAGAAAAATGAAACAAGATCCATACCTCACATCATACACAAAAACTAACTCCAGATATATCAAAGACTTAAATGTAAAACCTAAAACTATAAAGTTCATCAAAGAAAAAATAGGGGCAAACTTAGGGGCCCTGATATATAGTATTAATATAGTACCAAACATAAGTAAAAATGCACAAACAATAAAAGATAAACTAGAAGATTACTTAACTCACTGTCATCGAGTTGGATTCAACTCAGTGACCCCCTCCTTGGGTTTCTGAGTCAGTATTACTATGGAAGTAGATTGCCCAATCTTCCTTCCAAGGAGTGGCTGGTGGGTTTGAACTGCCAGCCTTCTGGTTAGCAGGCAAATGCCTTAGGCACTACACCACCAGAGCTCCCAAACTGGATGATTGGGACCTTCTAAACATTAAATTCTGGTGTGCATCAAAAGACTTCTCCAAAAGAGTAAGAAGAAAATCTACAGACTGGGAAAAAATATTTGGTAACAACCTATCTGACAAGGGACTTATCTCTAAAATTTATAGAAAACTCCAACACCTCAACAATCAAAAAGACTAACAACCCTGTTTAAAAAATGGACAGAAGACATGAACAGATATTTCACCAAAGAATGTATTTAGGCGGCCAACAAACACATGAAGAAATGTTCTCAATCATTAGCCATTAGAGAGATGCAAATCAAAACAATGAGATACCATCTCATCCCAATACTAATAGCAAAGTTCAACAAGACAGAAAATAAATGCTGGTGAGGATGCGGAGAGATTGGGACTCTCATACACTGCTGGTGGGTCTGTAAAATGATAAAACCACGGTAGAAAACAGTATGGAGATTCCTTAAAATGATGGAAATACAAATACCATTTGATCCAGCAATCCCATTACTAGGTATATATCCTAAAGAAGTGAGAGCCAGGGCTGAATAGATATGTGCATGCCCATGTTCATCACAACACTATGCACAACAGCAAAGAGATGGAAACAACCTAAGTACCCATCAATGGAGGGATGCATAATCAAAATATGGTACGTGCACACAATGTAATACTATTAACACTAATGAATAATGTAGAATCCACAATATACCTCATAACGTGAACTTGGAGGACATTAAACTGAGTGAAATAAATCAGTTACAGCAGGACAAATACTATTTAAGTCCACTAATTGTAAAAAGTCAAGGAAAGGTTTACATATGGAAGGAAATTTTCTTTGTTGGTTACCCTGGGAAGGGAAAGGAAGGGAGGGTGAAAACAAACAAACAAACAAACATGAAAACCTCCTCAAATTGTTCCACCAGGGACATGGGATAGAATTTATTAATTCATTCACTCAAAACACATTTTTCACAATAGTTACCAAAAAAATAAAATACTTGGTACTAAGTACTTGTTGTTGTTGTTATGTGCCATTGAGTCGGCCCCGACTCATAGCGACCCCTCCTTGGGTTTCCGAGGCAGTATCACTACAGAAGTAGGATTGCCCAACCTTCCTTCCGAGGAGTGACTGGTGGGTTTGAACTGCCAGCCTTCTGGTTAGCAGTCAAGTGCTTTAGCCACTATGCTACCAGAGCTCCTACTAAGTACTAGGGACACAAAAGATCTGTACAAAGAAAACTACAAAACAGTACTTCAAGAAACCATAAGAGATCTACATAAATGGAAGAATGTACCATACTTGTAGATAGGAAGACTGAACATTGTGAAATGTCAGTACTACCCAAAGCAATCTATACATTCAAGGCAATCCCAATCCAGATCCCATGAACATTTTTTAAGGATATGGAAAAACCAATCACTAATTTTATGTGGAAAGGAAAGAGACCTCAGATAAGCAAAGCACTATTGAAGAACAAAGTAACTTAACTCCAGATGGATCAAAGACTTAAATGTGAAACCTAAAACTATAAAGTTCCTCAAGCAAAAAATAGGGACAAATTTAGGGGTCCTAGGAGCTCTGGTGGTGTAGCGCCTAAGGCATTTGACTGCTATCCAGAAGGCTGGTGGTTCAAACCCACCAGCCACTCCTCAGAAGGAAGATTGGGCAATCTACTTCTGTAGAGATTCTGGTTTGGAAACCCAAGGAGGGCTCGCTGTAAGTTGGAACTGACTCAACGGCAGTGAGAGTTTTAGTTTAGTATATGGAATAAATAGACTATCAAGCATAACCCAAAATGCACAAACAGTGGAAGATAAACTAGATGAATAGGACTTTCTAAAAATTAAATTTTTATGTGCTTCAAAAAACTTCTCCAAAAGAGTAAAAAGAAAACCTACAGATTGGGAAAAAAAATACTCGGCAACAACATGCCTGACAAAAGACTTGTCTCTAAATTTATAGAAATATCCAACAATTTAACAACAAACAAACAATCCAATTCAAAAATGGGCAGAAGACATGAACAGACACTGTACCAAAGAGGATAATCAGGCAGTCAACAACCATGTGAAGAAATGTTCAAGATCATTAGCCATTAGAGAGATGCAAATCAAAACAACAATGATGTACCATCTGGCACTAATAGCAAAGTTCAACAGAACTTTGGGCAGAAAATAACAAATGCTGGCAAAGATGTGGAGAGATTGGGACTCTCATACCCTGCTGGTTGAACTGTAAAATGATACAACTATTGTCAAAAGCAATAATGGAGAGTCCTTAAAAAGTTGGAATTAGAAATATCATTTGATCCAGCAATCCCATTGCTAGGTATATATCCTAAAGAAGTGAGAGCCAGAACAAGAACAGCTTTAGGCACAGCCATGTTCATCACAGCACTATTTACAATAGCAAAGAGATGCAAACAACCTAAGTGCCCATCAACAGAAGAATGGATAACCAAACTATAGCACATACCCATAATGAAATATTATGCAACACTAAAGAATAATGTAGAATCCAAGAAACACTGCATAATGTGAAAGAACTTGGAAGACACTGTGCTAAGTGAAATAAGTCAATCACAGAAGGGCAAATATTTTATTATTTTGCTACTGTAAAAAGTCAAGGAAAGGTTTATAAATGGAAGGAAATTTTCTTTGTTTGTTACCAGGGAGGGGAGGGGTAGGAAGGGAACACTGCTAGGTAGGTAGAGACAAGTACTGATTTGGGTGAAGAGAAGGGCAATATACAAGAGAGTAATCAACAGGGTAGCATTTAGCAAGATGAAGACAGAAAGGTATATGGAAGGTACAGACAATGAAGATGAACCCTTCTGCATACAGAGTACTGTGTTGTCGGTGATGGCAAGCCTTGATCTACAGGTGGATAGATGGGTGGACAGGCTGAATGATCAGTTATGTCTAGGCAAGGGGGAGTGTGCCCATAACTATGTATAGGGTTGCAGATGATGTTTCTACAAGCATATTGTATGTGCTATAAGAATGTCTGGGTGCATAGTAGAACTGACAAATGACAAAGTTGTGGTGGGGTCTTGGCCACAGCCAGCTACCCTGAGGGAATTAGTAGTTGGCCCTGTGGGCTTGGGACTATGGTCACAGGGGACTTCAAACGCAATTGGCATAACACACTACATGAAAACATTGTTCTACATCCTACTTTGGTGAATAGTGACTGGGTTCTTAAAAGCTTGTAAGCAGCCATCAAGATGCAATGATAGGTCTTTTCTCATCCAGAGCAAAGAAGAATAAAGAAAACCAAAGATGCCTGAAAACAATTAGTCCAAGGGACTGACAGACCATGTGATCCTCAGCCTATATGACCACGAGACCAGAAGAACTAGATGGTGCCTGGCTACCACTGTCAACCACTCGGAGGGGGATCAATTCAGGAGACCCTGGAAAGAGTGGGAAAACAATGTGGAAGAAAACGCAAAATCATATCTATCAAACCAGGTTTATTGGTCTGATAGAGCCTGGTGAGACCCCTGAGACTACAGCCCCTAGTTACCATTCAGGTATGGAATTGAACTTATTCCTATGGCTTCCAACCAAACAATGTTGTTGCTGTTCGGTGCCATCGAGTCATTTCCGACTCATAGCTACCCCATGCACAGCAGAACGAAACAATGCCCGATCCCACACCAGCTCCATGATCCCTGCTATACTTGAGCCCATCATCGCAGCCACCATGTCAATCCATCTTGTTGAAGGCCTCCCCCTTTTTCGTCCACCCTCCACCCTACCAAGCATGACATCCTTCTCCAAGGAATGGTCCCTTCTGACAACATGACCAAAATAGGTGAGATGAA
>NW_006921963.1:2056304-2059900 GCF_000298275.1 Orycteropus afer afer
CAGCTCACTAATGCTGAGGATATCAATCTTCGTGCGTTCCATTTCATTTTTGACAACTTCCAATTTTCCTAGATTCATACTTCGTACATTCCATGTTCCTATGATTAATGGATGTCTGCAGCTGTTTCTCTTCAATTTGAGTGGTGCCACATCAGCAAATGGAGGTCTTGAAAGCTTGACCTTATCCGTAGGAGTAAAGCTGGGTTTACTCAGATGATGCAGCTCTTTGCCAGTCCTATTTTGAAAGCCTTCTAACCTAACCAGACTATTCATAAAGTTGCGCAGTAATGTATATCACACAGTGTTTCTTTGCTATTCATAACGTTTTCCCTGGCCAATTATTTGAGGAGTAGATGGCCTCTTCCTTCTTCCTAGTCTGTCTCAGTCTGTAAGCTGGGATGATACCAGTGCACCATGTGCATCCCTCTGGGTTTGAAATACCAGTGGCTCAGCCTCAAAACTCACATCAACACATCACCATGGTAGGACAAACTGACAGACAAGTTTGCCTCCCTGTTGGAAACCTCTCGTACCACCCTTACCTGGGTCCCTGCGGCTGACTCCTCCTCTGTCCAGATTCCTAGGCCTTTTAATCCCCTTTCTCCTGCTCTCCTGCCCTGCTTCTTTGGGCATGCCTGAGTTCCTCTCCTCACCTGGATCCCTGCAGCTGACTGCTCCTCTGTTTGAGTTCCTGGCTTTTTAATCCTCTTTTTCCTGCTCTCCCGCACTGCTGCTTTAGGCGTGCCTAAGTTCCTCTCCTCACCTGGATCCCTGTGGCTGACAAAACAATAGACAGGCATATAGGGTGAACATTTATCATCAGGTTGATACACTCCTTTGAGTGATTAACTGTGGGAGAATAGAAGGGCAATGTTTTCACAGGGAGACAGTTTGAGGGAGGGACAGTAGTACATGGGAGGGAAGGACACAGGGATGAAGTAACTATGGGGAGGAAGTGGGAAGAGAGCTCTTACACTGTGGGGAATGGCAGTCAATGTCATGAAACAAAATGTGTGTGAACTGCTGTGTGGAAAATGAATTTGCTCTATAAACTTTCACCCAAATTACAATAAAAATTAATAAATAAATAAACACATTTTTTTTTTCAGCTGATCTTCAATAATGGGCTGAAATCTGTTAAGTAGGGTAATGGTACTGGCAAAACTAGATATCCATTTACAGACAAATGAAACAGAAACCATACCTCATGCCATACACAAAAACCAACTCAATATCAATCAAAGACCTAAATGTAAAATGTGAAACTATAAATATCATAGAAGAAAAAATAGAGGCAAACATAGGGGCCCTAATTTATGGCATAAATAGTCTACTAAACATAACTAAAAAGTGACAAATGGCAGAAGATAAACTAGACAACTGGGACCTCCTAAAATTAAATACTTATGCAGATCAGACAACTTTTCCAAAAGACTGAAAAGAAAGCCCACAGTCTAAGAAAAATTTTGGCAATGACACATCTGACAAGGGACTGATCTCTAAAATTTATAGAATACTTCACACCTCAACAACAAAAAGACAAACAATCCAATTAAATAAACCGGCAAAGGACATGAACAGACACTTCATCAAAGAAGATATTCAAGTGCCAATAAGCACATGAGGGAATTTCACAATCTTTAGCCATTAGAGTTCAAATCAGAAGAACAATGAGATTATCTCACCCCAGCAATAATAGCAAAGTTCAACAAGACTGAAAATAACAATCCTGGTGAGGGTTTAAGGATACTGGAACTCTCATACACTGCTGATGGGTCTGTAATATGAACCAACCACTGTGGAAAACAGTATGGCACTTCCTTAAAAAGTTAGAAACAGAGATACCAGATGACCTAGCAATCCCACTATTAGGTATATATCCTACAGAAATAAGAACTGACATGAACAGATACATGCATACATGTGTTCATCATTATTCACATTAGCAAAAAGACAGAAACAATCCAAGTGCCCATCAACAGACGAATGGATAAACAAACTATGGTACATACACATACACACAATGGAATACTATGCAACAGTGAAGACTAATGATGACCCATGAAACATGCTACAGTATGGCTGTAAGCTAATTACAAAAGGACAAATACTGTATGAGACCACTATCATAAAAAGCCAAGAAAAGATTGACACACAGAAGGAAACATTCTTCAATGGTTACCAGGGATGGGAAGGGATGGAGGGTGTTCTGGTTACCCGCTGCCACTCTGACAGGAATATACCACAAATGGAATAGCTTGAACAAACAGGAATTTACTCTCTTACAATTTTGGAAGCTTTAAGTCCTGGTTCAAAGTGCCAGGCTCTAGGCACTGGGTGAAAACCCCTCAACATTGGGCTTCAGCTTTGCCTCCTGCTTCCGGCCCACTGAAGCTGGAGGCTTTTCTTCATGCTGGCTGCTGAGACTGACAAACCCAAAGTTGACAAGTAACGAGGCACAGTCCCAATGTTACCAAATAACATGGAAGGCCACTAATTCAAGTCCACAGGAAGTCCCAAGATCAGCAGGGCATGGCAGGCTGTTGAACAAGGACTTGGCCACATGCAGGGTTTAAGCATGCCAAAAGGCTAGAGACCAATCCCAAAGCTTCCCCTTATATACAGAAAGCAGACCACATCCCTAAAGCAGCTACTCAGCTGCTCAGGCAGATTCCACCATGGAGCTGACTGCTAGTCTCATCATAGGGAGTAACTACCTCCAGCTGCCCAGCCACTCAATCAGGTCCAGCCAAGTTGACAACAACCTTAACTACCACAGAGGGAAAATCACTAACTAGATAGTAGACAGGTGCTCTGGTGGTGTAGTGTCTAAGGCACTTGACTGCTAACCAGAAGGCTGGTGGTTCAAACCCACCAGCCATTCCTCAGAAGGAGGGTTGGGCAATCTACTATAGTGATACCACCTTGGAAACTCAAGGAGGGGTTGCTATGAGTCGGGTCCAACTCGATGGCACTGAGATTCTTTTTTTGGTTAGATAGTAGACATGTATTAACTTAGGGAAAGGCAATACACAAAATAATGGAGAAGTCAACACAACACAACTAAGGCAAAGGAAGACACCAGGAGGTATGCAAGAGTCAAAGGCAACAACGGGACTGTTACATACTTAGTCCTGCAACAATAGCAATAACAAATAATAATCTACAACTGGATACACAGGCATGTAAACTGAACAGGTGTGGGATGGTGTATGGGAGTACACCCACGAGCAGATACAGCATTGACAGAGGGTAGAAATATTTGAATGTGCTGCAAATATGTCCAGGTATATAGAGCATAAAGGGGGACAAAGTTAGGCACTCTTCCTAGCCACAACCAAACATCTTGAGGAAATGAGTCATTGGGATTGAGGGCTTAGGACCATATTTTCAGAAGACATCTAGGTCAACTGGCATAACATAATAAATAAAGACAATGTTCCACATCCTACTTTGGTGTATAGTGACAGAAGTCTTAAAAGCTGGTGAGTGCACATCAAAAAGAAGAAAGAGCCAAAATCAACACTTTAAACCAACATCTCCAACAATTAGAAAAAGAACAGCAAGAAAAGCCTACAGTCACCAGAAGAAAGGAA
>NW_006921963.1:2063030-2064804 GCF_000298275.1 Orycteropus afer afer
GACTTATCTCTAGAATTTAAAGAAAATTCCAACACCTCAACAACAAAAAGACAAATAATCCAATTAAAAAATGGGCAGAAGACATGAATAGACATTTCACCAAAGAGGATATTCAGGTGGCCAACAAACATGAAGAAATGCTCACTATCATTAGCCATTAGAGAGATGTAAATCAAAACAACAATGAGATACCATCTTGCTGCAGCACTAGTAGCAAAGTTCAACAAGACAGAAATTAACAAATGCTGGTGAGGATGCAGAGAGATTGGGACTCTCATACACTGCTGGTGGGACTGTAAAATGATACAACCACTGTGAAAGCAGTATAGCGATTCCCTAAAAAGTTGAAATTAGAAATGCCATTTGAGCCAGCCATTCCATTACCAGGTATATATCCTAAAGTGAGAGCCAGGACAAGAACAGACATATGCACACCCATGTTCATCACAGCACTATTTACAATAGCCAAAAGAGGGAAGGAACCTAGGTGTCCATCAACTGAAGAATGGATAACCAAACTATGATACATACACACAGTGGAATACTATGCAACCCTAAAGAGTAACCTGGAATCTGCAAAACACCGCATAATGTGGATGAACTTGGAGGACATTATGCTGTGTGAAATAAGTCAATCACAGAAGGACAAATATTGTATTAGTCTGTTATTGTGAAAAGTCAAGGAAAGGTTTAAATATGGAAGGAAATTTTCTTTGTTGGTTACCGGGGGAGGGAGGCGAGGGGAGGGAACACTGTTAGATAGGAGAGACAAGTATTGATTTGGGTAAAGAGAAGGGCAATGTACCAAATGTAAGTGATCAACACGGTGGCATTGAGGACGAGGAAGACAGTGAGAGGTACATGGGAAATACAGACAACAAAGAGGAACCCTTTGCACATACAGTATTGCATTGTCAGTGAAGGCCAACATGGATATATTTGTGGATAGATGGGTGGACAGGCTGAACTATTAGGTATGTCTATGCAGGGAGGAGTGTGCCCAAGACGATGTATAGGGTTGGCAGACAGTGTTTCTACAAATGTATTGCTATATTCTATAAGAATTCCCAGGTGTATAGTAGAACTGACAAGGGACAAGGTTGTAGTCACTTTTTGGCCACAGCCAGCTACCCAGAGGGAGTGAGTAGTTGGACCTGTGGGCTCAGGACCATAGTTGCAGGGGACATCAAACTCAATTGGCATAACATACTACACAAAACATTGTTCTACATCGTACTTTGGTGAGTAACGACCGGGATCTTAAAAGCTTCCAAGCAGCCATCTAGATGCAATGATGGGTCTCTCCTTGTCCAGAGCAAAAAAGAATGAAGAAAATCAAAGATTCATGGAAACAATTAGTCCAAGCGACTTGTACACCATGTGATCCTCAGCCTACGTGACTATGAGACCAGAAGAACTAGATGGTGCCCAGCTACCACTGTCAACCACTGGGAGGGGATCTATTTAGGAGATTCTGGATAGAGGGGGAGAATAATGTGGAACAAAACTCAATATCATTTGGGGGAAAAAAAAGGGGGGGCACCAGGTTTGCTGGTCTGATAGAGTCTGGTGGAACCACTGAGTCTATGGCCCCTAGCTGCCCTACAAGTCTGGAATTGAACCCACTCCTGTGGCTTCCAGCCAAACAAAAGACAGGCATATGAGGTGAACATTTACAGTAGGTAGATACACTCCTTGGAGAGAACAATCATGGGAGAATAGAAGGGCTGTGTATGCACAAGGAGACAGCTCAGGGGGCAGGAGTGCATGGAGG
>NW_006921963.1:2065269-2074033 GCF_000298275.1 Orycteropus afer afer
CCAGACTTACTGGTCTGACAGAGACTGGTGGAAACCCCAAGACCATGGACCTTCAAACCTGGAGCTCACCTTTAAGCCAAACAACAGACAGGCCTGTAAAGTGAACACTAACAACTGTGAGGAACGTAATCCTTAGAACAACCACCACACGAGACCAGAAGGGCAGCCTTTGCTCCTGAAAAAAGGCTTGGAGGCAAGAAGGGGCAGGAGAGACGGAGGAGTGGAAATGGGAACTGGGGGGAAGGAGGAAAAGTGCTATTACATTGAAGGGATTGCAACGAATGTCACAGAACAACATGTGTGTAAACTGTTGAATGAGAAACTAATGTGCTTGGTAAGCTTTCACCCAAACCACCATAAAATGTTCAGATAACCCCACAGTTTCTAAGAACCAACTATTGCCAGGAACTGCAGTAGATAATGGGTCACAGTGACAAGAGACTAGACTATTCACAATAAGCTCAGTCCACAGGGGCCACAGACGGTCACAGGCAGGGGGCTAAGTGCTACAGCAGAGACAAGCATAGGGCATTGGAGTTATGCAGGAGGGACACCTAATCCAGATGAGGAAGTTAAGTGAGGCTTCCAAGAGAAGTATATGCCTCAACTGAGACCTAAAGTCCATTAGGAGAGAGCTGGGCAAGAAACGGAGGAAGAGTCTTCCAGGCATAGAGAACTGCTTCTGTTAGCCACTGCGCTGTTTGTACCAGGAAATGCCAAGTGTGCTAAGTGTTTCTGTAAGGCTGGAGAGTAGAGTGCAAATGGGGGAGCAGCAAGAAATGAGGATGAGGAGGTAAACGGAGCCTAGAAAACAAAGGATCTCATGCACCATTTGGATTTTATCCTGAAAGCAATGAGAAGCCATTTAAGAATATTCAGCAAAGGAATGCCATGCTACTCTAGAAGCAATATGGAAGAAGGCTGGTGGGAGCAGAAATTAGAGGTGAAGAGGCCATATAGGAGGCCCTACAGTATTCCAGGTAAGAGACAATTAAGACAGAAGAGAATTAAGATTCAGTAATGCCAATAGGAACAGAGCAGGTCTGGATTCAGGACATAACATAGGGAGATAAAATGGATTATAATTTGTATTGTATTCGAGAGAAAAAAAGAGCGAAGGCAAAGATAACTTCTGGTCTTTGACCTTGGCAACTAGTCAGATGGTAGAGCCATTTCCCAAGATGGTGAACGAAGGCCAGTTTTAGGGGAAAGATCCTTCTGACTTGAACCTGTTGAATTTGAGATACCTTCTTCCATAGTGATACTGCTTCAGAAACCCAAGGAGGGGGTCACTATGAGTCGGGTCCGACTCAACGGCACATAACAACAACAACAACATATTACATGCTTGGCTGCTAATCAAAAGGTTGATGGTTCGAACCCACCTGCTGCTTTCGGGAGAAAGATGTGGTAATCTGCTTCTGTAAAGGTTACAGCTGCAGGAACTCTACAGAGCACTTCTGTCATGTAGTGTTGCTATGACTTGCAATTGACTTGATAGCAATGGGGTTTTATGGGTGCTAGGGGAGGAGTGAGTGCTTGGGGAAGAGAGGTTGCAGAAATAGGATCAAGAGTTGAAGGAGAGAATCCATATATGATAAAAAATGTCTATGGGATAAAGAAGCTGCTCTGGTGGTCAGTGGTTAAGGTACTTGGCTGCTAAGCAAAAGGTTGGTGGTTTGAACCCACCAGCCACTCCACAGAAGGAAGATGAGACAGTCTGCTTCCCTAAAGATTTACAGCCTTGGAAACCCAAGGGGGGTCACTATGAGTTGGAGTCAACCCGACGGTTATAGGATATAGAGTTAAAGGAAAGAATATTTATACCTGGAAGTAGCATTTACTAAATGATGTACTTTAATTGGTTAGAAAAAGGAATTTATCTTTGCTATGAAATTCCCTTAAAAAAAAAACAGGCTGTTAACATTCTGACAATTTGGCAGAAAGGTGAAATATGCCTGTCTAGAAATGACTATTAAATATAGTTCACATCAAAGATGTGTTACTGCTTGAAAGGGCGAATGGCAAGGACCAGTGTAATTCTGAGACTGGAAGTAGCACTGACTTACATGATAATAGTGAGATAAGAAGCCAAAAAGTAATAGTATGGCTATCCAAGAAGTAATATGGCAATGGCCTCTGTTCCTTTGAAATAGAAATAATTAAGATAATGTTATAGTAACTGTACTTCTTCAGCCAGAACTTGCTGATAACTACAGGCACTGAAATGGAAACAAATCAACCCTGTGTGAAAATAAAACCAATGCACTGCCATCCAGTCGGTTCCAACTCCTAGCGACCCCTCCTTGGGTTTCCAAGGTGGTAGCTCCATGGAAGTAGATCACCCAGTCTGTGCTTCTCTTGTGAATGACAAAATAAATGCTTTCAGTTCAGAACAAATTTGCTTCTTAATTACAGTCTCAGTTGAAACACACAACTGATCCTGTCTGTCTTGGTTAGAAATGCTATTTTCCATGTATATCCTTCAAAGTATGAGTAAGGATGGTCATATTCTACAAATAACAAAGAGAACAGCTATCATTTCCTATAAAACAGATAAACCAGGAAATGGTTTCCTATGTTTTCTTTACTTTCACATTAACACGAAGCTATTTTACTATTAGGAAAAAGCCATCACTTAGAAACGAAGAGCCTCACTTGGTGAGGATGTGAAAGGTCCAACTCAAGTCTAATTTAAATCCAAATGTTTACAATTTAGGGTTAAAGCCCAGAATTCACTTAGCACACAGTAGGTGAAACCAACATTTCTTGAAGAAGTAAATGAATTAAAATCTCACTGGTCTTCCTTCTGTAAGATAAGGCTGAAATGCACTCTGTACCCTGAAATCGAACCCAGACATAAGCAGCAGGTTATGATTCTGTCTCTTTCACTGGCGCTGCCTGCATAACCTCACAGCTCTTCATAATTCTTCCAGACTCATGTTGAGGTCTCAGACCGACTTTTTTCTTCTCTGTATTGCCTGCTATCAATGAACAAGTTCATTGTTCTAGACTGAAAAGTTGGTGCTAAATATACATATGTACAGCAACAAAGATCAAAAGATACTCTTTGTTTTCAATGAAAAGTACATTGTTTAGCACTGAAAAGTTTTCACAAACCAGATGTATGTACATTACAATTAGAAGATTTTGAATAATGTAATTAGAATACAGAATGGTGTAATCAGCATTAAGGTTTTTTGGCTTATGTCTGTCTTTAAAGGATCAAGAGCTCATTTTCTGGACACTGAAACAATGGCTCAGTGACTGGTCTGACTCAAGCACTTCTTAGAGTCCTGTAAGAGGAAGCACGTGAAATGCCCAGCAAGCCTGAATCCATGCTTAGACACCACCACCATTGTGGGCTGCCATCAAGGCAATTCTGACTCACGGAGACCCCATGTGTGCAGAGTGGAACCATCTGTTCCTTAGGGTCCCAAGGCTGGGACCTCTCAGAAGCAGATCATCGGGCCTGTCCTCCCAGATGCCTCTGGGTTTGAGCTGCCAACTCGTTGGCGGACAGTCTCATGCTTAACCACTTACGCACCCAAGGGCTGCATACACCTAACAACAACGTTATAAAATGACATGTTTTTCATATTGAAATGAAGCTTCTTGCTCCCATCGCTGATATGTAACTATACAAAGTATGAGAAATTAAAATGTAAGAGATGTGTGGCGGAGTGGAAAGTGCAAGATTTTGAAATTTAAATTCCACCTTTGCTACTTGAACCAGCTGTGGGATCTTAACCAAGTTACTTTAAGAGGAATTCTTTCATCTACTATCTCTCTCTGTGTCCCTCTCTCACTGTACTCAACAAATTAAACAAATAAACAAACATGCCCATAGAGTTGATTCCAACTCATACGGACCCTGTAGGACAGAATAGAACAATCGCATAGGGTTTCTGTGGTAGTTAAGGTTGTCAACTTGGCTGGGCCTGGCTGAGTGGCTGGGCAGCTGGTGGTAGTTATTCTCCATGATGAGACTAGCAATGGATTCCACGGTGGGATCTACCACAAGCAGCTGAGTAGCTGCTTTAGGGACGTGGTCTGCTTCCTGTATATAAGCAGCAGCTTTGGGACTGGTCTGTAGCCTATGGCACGCGTGGACCCTGCACGTAGCCAAGTCATTGTTCAGCAGCCTGCTAAGCTCTGCTGACCTTGGGACTGTTAATGGCTATGAATTAATGGCCTGCCATGTGGTTTGGTAACATCAGGACTGTGCCTTGTTACCTGTCAACCTTGGGTTTGTCAGCCTCAGCAGCCAGCAGCTGAGTGAAGGAAAGCCTCCAGCTTCAGTGGGACAGGAGCAAGAGGCAGAGCTAAAGCCCAAGGTTGAGGGGCTTTCACCCAGCCCCTGGAGTCAGGCACTTTGTACTCAGACTTAAAGCCTCCAAGTTGTAAGAAAAAACGTCTGTTTGTTAAAGCCATCCCATCTGTGGTATATTCTTGTCAGAGCAGCTCGCGGTAACCAAAGCAGTTTCCAAGGCGTCATTTTTACGGGAGCCGACTACCACATCACTGTCCCTTGGAGCAGCTGGTGGGTTCGAACCACTGACTTTTTGGTTAGCAGCTCAGCACATAACCACTGTGCCACCAGGGCTCCTACTCAATAAATATGATACTCAATAATTGTTAGTTACTATTGTTGTGCTACATCATTGTATTCTATTAATGTAACCCATCACTGGTTCATAAAAAGGAGTACAAGAAACCTTTGAGGGGTGATGGATATGTTACCAATCATGACTGTGGTAGTGGTTTCATGGTGCAAACATATGTCAAAATGTATCAAATTATAGCTGAAATACGTTCAGTCTGTTGTAGATTAATCATACCTCAGTATTGCTGGTACATTTTTTTTTCCCTGATATTTAATAAAACATGAAAACAAGAACAGGTGCCTGTATTAAAAGCTGTTACAAATAATTTGCAATAGCAAGCTACTGGTTGCAAGCTGCTGTCTAGATGCCACGATGGGTCTCTCCACATTCACAGCAAAGAAAAGTAAAGAAAAACAAAGACGCATGGAAACAATTAGTCCAAGGGACTAGTAGACCATGTAATCCTCAGCCTATATGACCATGAGATCAGGAGAACTAGTTGGTGCCTGGCTACCACTGTCAACTACTTTGAGGGGCAGGAATGTGTGGAAGGGAAGGACACAAGGAAGAGGAATCTACTGGGAGGAAGTGGGAAGAGAGCTGTTACATTGTGGGAATTGCAGTCAATGTCATGAAACAAAATGTGTATGAATTGCTGTGTGGAAAATAAATATACTTTCACCCAAATCACAATAAAATTTTTTTAAAAAACACAGCAAGCTACTGGAAATAGCCCTGAAATCCACCAGTAAAGAATTAAATTAAGGAACACCTGTACAATATAATACAACACAACTGTAAGTTGATTTATGTATTATATGAAAAGTTCCATAATCTATTAAATTTAAAAAGCAGGATACAGAAAATGTATGGGTGGTCTCATTTTGATTAAAAATATTGTATGTTTGTAGTGAAATTTGGAGAGGTGTAAACGGTTAAGTGCTCAGCTACTGAGAGACTGACTGTTTGAATCCACTCAGAGGTACTTTGAAAGAACAGCCAGACAATGTGCTACCGAAGGCTCACAGCCTTGAAAACGCTACGAGGCACACCTCTACTCTAACACAGGGGGCACAATGAGTCCGAATCAACCAAGTCTTGTTTGTCTTTAGGAAGAGAGTTTCATTTTAAGTAATTTGGCAGTGTCTGCACTTTTACAACAAACACATTATTTTTGTAATTAAAAAAAAGTTGTGATTCTTTCAGGGGCATGGCAGCCCCTGTCAATCAGATTTCAACCCAGAACGTAGCTAAGAACTAAAAGGAAGTGAACAGCATCTACAGACACCACCAAAATAAGCTCACTAAATCCATGAGCTAAAAAAGGCTCATGTACTTATTTATTACCGCCCTGTGCTGCAGTGAATTTCTATTACAAGGCCCTTCTAGCCATGGTCCTGTGACTCCCACAAAATGATTGGGTTGGGCTATGCAAATAAGGTGCTTGTGGCCCATCAAAGGGACTGGACAGCCTGCTAATAACGTAAGTAAGGTGAACGGAACCTTTGGAGGGGGCTATGCAAATAAAGTGCATGGAACCCTTTGGGGATTGGTCAGTCTTGCCATCCTGCTAGGCTTAAAATTAAAATGAGCCAATCCCAGAGGCTAGGAAGGGGACCTCACTGCCATCAACAAGAAAAGCCAGGAGTAGAGAACATCCTTTGGACCCAGGGTCCCCACACTGAAAACCTCCTGGACCCAGAGATGGAGAGAAGACAGTGACACAGCACAGCAGCAGTGAAGCAGCAGCAAGCACAGTAGAGCCCAGAGGCAGCGAAATGGCCACAAGCAGGATCAGAAGACCAGCATCAGACAGTGTGGTGGGCTTCCTGGCCACTGAGGTAGATGGCTACAGGGGGCATGTCAGCCCACAGAGGGAGAGAGCCGAGTGCCTTCAGGCAGGAGACAGCACAGTGAAGTAGGGTACCTCTGAGCAATTAACAGCAAGGCTAAAGAGCTTTGTAACATTTGTCCAAGCAGAGGCCAGGGTCCCAAAGAGAAAGGGGTATCCTGAGGGGGCCAAGAGAAGCTGAGAGAGCTGTCCTGCACTGCACCAGGGAGACTTTGCTTACATGCTTCCTGATCATGATCTCCAGTTGTAACCTGTTACTTCCCTTATGAACCCCAAAACTATGAATATGTCTGGGAGTTGTGTGTGGCCATTGCAACAAATTACCGAACCCAGGAGAGAAGGAAATACTGCCATGGGAGGAATAGCTGGTGTCGGCATTGGTAACAAGGCTCGAGAATGGAGGGATGTCTGACCTCTACCTCATAGGAATCAGCTTTGGGCAGATGCTGATGGTGATTCTCCTCCTTTCTTGTGAAGTCAGAGGACCTCTGATGCCACACCATCTGTACAGTTCTCTGGGCCTTCACTGCAAATCTAGCTAATTATCCCTTTTCCTTTTTCCACAAAGATTTAACAAATTACTTTTTGCTGGTGGCATAGTGCGTAAGGCATTTGACTGCTAACCAGAAGGCTGGCGGCTCAAACCCATCAGCTACACCTCGGAAGGAAGGTCAGGCAATCTATCTGCATAGTGATACTGCCTCAGAAACCCAAGGAGGGGATGCTATGAGTCGGATCTGACTCGACATCAGTGTGTTGAGTTTTGCATTAGTAAAGAAGAGAGGGAGCTCTGGTGGCATAGTGCCTAAGGCATTTGACTGCTAACCAGAAGACTAGTGGTTCAAACCCACCAGCCACTCCTCAGAAGGAAGACTGGGTAATCTACTTCTGTGGAGATACTGCCTCGGGAACCCAAGGAGGGGTCGCTATGAGTGGAATCGACTTGATGGCAGTGAGTTTGGGTTTTTTTTTTTTTTGAAAAGAAGAGATATTATAGGCAGATATATGAATAAAAGTGGAATGGTATATATAGCCTAGAATCTGATAGCAAATGACAAGCAGAGTCAAGAACTCAAAAAATTTCCCATTGTGGGTCATTGAACCCAGTGCAAACAGCTTGACCAACCTTCAGTTGCCCTAAAGAGAGTGAGTTATGTTATTATGTATACACAGTACCTGGGATACTGATAAACCAGAAAGGACATTCTATTTGGCATACTTTGCTGAAGAAATCATGTGAACATAGTACATTTTAGAGACAAAATCCTAGCAGTAGACTGCCTCTGAAGAAAATCAGTAAGGATAAGAACAATCTCTCCCTTGAACGCTGTTGGGACAATTAAGTGAGCCAATGTGTGCTAAGTGCTTGGCATAGTCCATGGCACATGGTAAACCCTAAATAAATGTAAGCCATCAATCTTATGGCAAATACAGTAACTAAACTATGGTACATAAAGACCGAGCAAAAAGGCAAATTCTCTCCTGTGTCCTTTGCTTAAAAAAGTACAACAACACTTAAAACATTATAGAAACATTTCCATACCAAATGGTTTAAATATTTTTGCAAGGTGGTAAATAGAAAGAACTAGTCTATCTAGACCCAGGCATGCCCAAAGCAGCAGAGCGGGACAGCGGGAGAAAGGGGATTAAAAGGCCCAGGAACCCGGAGAGAGGAGCAGTCAGCCGCAGGAATCCAGGTGAGGAGAGGGAACCCAGGCACACCCAAAGGAGCAGGGTGGGAGAGCAGGAGAAAGGGGATTGAGAGCCCCAGGAACCGGGACAGAGGAGGAGGCAGCTGCAGGGACCCAGGTAAAGGTGGTAGGAGAGGTTACCAACAGGGGGACAAACTTTTCTGTTGGTTTGTCCTACTGCGGTGACACTTTGATGTGAGTTTTGAGGCTGAGCCACTGGTGTTTCAAACCCAGCGGGATGCACATAGTACACAGGTATCATCCCAGCTTACAGACTGAGACAGACTAGGAAGAAGGAAGAGGCCGTCCACTTCTCAAAGAACTGGCCAGGGAAAACTTTATGAATAGCAAAGAAACACTGTCTGATACATTACCGCGCAACTTTATGAACAGTCCGGTTAGGTTGGAAGGCTATCAAAATAGGACTGGGAAAGAGCTGCAACATCCAGGAGTAAATCCATCCTTACTCATATGGATAAGATAAAGCTTTTGAGACCTCCATTTGCTGATGTGGCACCACTCAAATCGAGGAGAAACAGCAGCAAACATCCATTAATAATCGGAACATGGAATGTATGAAGTATGAATCTAGGAAAATTGGAAGTTGTCAAAAA
>NW_006921963.1:2074840-2081150 GCF_000298275.1 Orycteropus afer afer
AACTGCGAAGGAACTGTTTCAAGTGCTGAGGAGCAAGGATGTCTCCTTGAGGACTAAGGTGTGCCTGACACAAGCCATGATATTTCCAATTGCCTCATATGCATGTGAGAGCTGGATAATGAATAAGGAAGACCAAAGAAGAGTTAATGCTTTTGAGTTGTGGTGCTAGTGAAGAATGATGAAAGTACCATGTACTGCTAAAAGAACTAACAGATCTGTCTTGGAAGAAGTGCACCCGAAATGCTCCTTGGAAGCAAGAATGGCCAGACTTCATTTCACCTACTTTGATCATGTTGTCAGAAGGGACCATTCCCTGGAGAGAGATGTCATGCTTGCTAGGGTGGAGGGTTGACGAAAGAGGGGAAGGCCTTCAACGAGATGGACTGACACGGTGGCTGTGATGATGGGCTCAAGTATAGCAGGGATCATGGAGCTGGTGTGGGATCGGGCAGTGTTTCGTTCTGCTGTGCATGGGGTCGCTATGAGTCAGAAATGATTTGAGGGCACCTAACAAACAACAACTGTCTATCTGGAATAACTTGTTCCCTGAAGAGTAAGATAAAATATTTTATTTATCATTTAATTGAGATGATAGGAAAAACCCATACCACAAGCTAGGTTAAGTCATAATTTTGAAGGCTATACCTACATTGTTGTTAGTTGCCAGGGAGTGGAGTAGATTCCAACTCATGGTAACCTCATGTGTGCAGAGAACTGCTCCCTAGGGTTTTCAAGGCTGTGACCTTTTGGAAGCAACCTGCAGGCCTTGTCTTCCAGAAAAAGCTCTGGTGACTCAGTCCATAAAGCATTTGACTGCTAGCCAGAATGCTGGCGGTTCAAACCCACCAGCCACTCCGCAGAAGGAAGACCCAGCAATCTATTTCTGTAAAGATTTCCTACCTTGGAAACCCAATGGGGGTCACTACAAGTCAGAATTGAGTTGATGGCAGTGGGTTTTGTTCTTTGGTTCTGTCTTCCAAGGCTCCTCGGGGTGGACCAGAACTGTCAACCTTCCAGCTGGTAGTTGAGCGCTTTACCGTTTGTGCAACCCAAGAACGCCCATATTTACATTAAAACCATAAGACCAAACCCACTGCCATCAAGTTGATTCCAACTGATAGCAACCTCCATGGGGTTTCCAAAGCTGTACATTTTTACAGAAGCAGACTGCCTTGTCTTTCTGCAGCAGAGTCGCTGATGGGTTTGACCTGATGACCTTTCAGCTAGCAGCTCCGTGCCTTAAGCACAGCCCACCAGAGCTCCTTATATTTATGTTAAGGGGAGCAATTTGCTTCATTTGGGAGCCATCAAGTATATTCCAACTCCCAGTAACACACCACCACCACCCCCCAGGTTTCCCATGTGGTAAATCTTTACAGAAGTAGATTGCCCAGACTTCCTTCCACAGAGTGGCTGGTGGGTTCTAACCGCCAACCTTCTGGTTAGCAATCAAATGCCTTAGGCACTGTGCACCAGAGCTCCTTTGGAACAAACAGCAGGCTGGCATATTTTTGAAGGAGGACATGCTCTCTCCTATAATGGTCATGACCATGGAATTTTAATAACACTCTGGAATTCCAGAACTCAGGCTTTTAGCCAAGTGTTTTGAAACCTGGCTCCAAGAATTCTTGATCAAGTAACCCTTCTTACATGTAATAGTCGCAGGAATTTTAATGCTTGAATAAAGCAAAACTACATGGTCACAAGAAGTTGTTTATTTTCTTCCATAGCTCAGGGGGAAAAAACTTAAAAACATAAAGGTTTAAGATATCATATTGTTCAGTTTTCATTGGGTTTTTTTTTTTTTTTTTCCATATTTCTACTGAATCTTGTATAATATCTGGGGCTCTAAATTTTTGAGTAGTCTTAATGCTTATCTTCTTTTCAAATTCCAGACATAATCAAACTTTTAATTTTCCCAGCCGCTAAGAGTTAATAATCCCTGTAGGATAACACACAATGAACCATCACATACCTGTGAGCAACTAAAGCTGGCTCGACACGAGACTCTTTTCTTTTTTTTTATTTTTTTTTTGGTGCTGGTGGTGGTGGTGAGGGGATGATACTCTTTATGAAAGAACCTATCTGGGTAAACCTTCACCCAAATCACAATTAAAAAAAAAAAAAAAAACCTATCTGGGAATGAGAGTATCTACACAGATCATCATGAAGTTGCTGAAGGAGGTTAAATGGAAGATTTGGAAGAAATTTCATTATCAGAAAAAGCCAAAAGCTTGTTGTCAATGAGATAATGAGGTCCAAGAGACATCCTGTTCCCTCTGAATGTAGGTTTCTCTCAGAGCTTCTTCTGACGTGACTCATGCTGTACATACCAGTAAAAGGTGAGCAGTGACGAGAAGAGCAGTAACAGTAGCAGTGTCCTGAAAACAGGGCAAAGTTTCCGTGTGGTCAGAGATGAGGCCACAGAAAATGACACTGGTAGATCCTACTAGTGATGTCACTTGGTTAATTTTAACAAGCTGAAGCCAAACTTTCAAGCCAACAGAGCACACTGGGCTGAAATGAGGGAAGCACATAATGATACCTAAGGTGAAGTCTAGGAGCTCTGGTGGCATAGTGCCTAAGGCATTTGACTGCTAACCAGAAGGCTGGTGGTTCAAACCCACTCCTCGGAAGGAAGATTGGGAGATCTACTTCCACAGAGATACCACCTGGGAAACCCAAGAAGGGGTTGCTATGAGTTGGATCTGACTCAACGGCAGTGAGTTTAAGTTGAAGTCTACTAAGGCAGTCACCTTCATGATAGTGTTTCCAAGGGAACCAAGGAAGCAGAAAGGCTGTTGCACACAGAGGGGTGTCGTACAAAACAGAAATACAATTACTTCAACAGCATTTGGACTTAGAGTTATTGTGAAAATACTACATCAGGTCATTCCAAACCCAAAACCAAACTCACCACCATCGAGTCAATTCCAACTCATAGTGGCCCCCACTGGGTTTCTAAGGCTATAAATCTTTGCAGAAGTAGATTGCCTCCTCTTCCTTTATTAACTTATTTTGTTATTATTATTATTATTATTTTTGTAGTGTTCCCTCCCCTCCCCTCCCCTCCCACCCCTAGTGCCTCCTCTTCCTTCCTTGGAGTGGCTCGTGGGTTTGAACCACTGACCTTCTGGTTAGCACCCAAATGCCTTATCCACTATGCCACCAGAGCACCTTTCAGATCATTGAGATTAGCTTATTATTGTTATGTTGTTATTTGCCATCCAGTCGGCCCTGACTCCTAGTGACCCCTTCTTGGGTTTCTGAGGCAGTTATCACTATGGAAGTAGGATTGCCCAACCTTCCTTCTGAAGAGTGGCTGGTGGGTTTGAACCGCTAGCCTCCTGGTTAGCAGTCAAGTGCCTTAGGCACTATGCTACCAGAGCTCCTAGGGAATAAAAAACACACATGATTATTTTAATATACAGGCAGTCCCTGAATTACAAACAAGTTACATTCCTAAATCTGTCTTTAGGTTGAATTTGTTCTTAAATCGGGACAGTTGGGTATGGTTTATCCAAGGCAGTATCTCTACAGAAGTAGATTGACCAGTCTTCCTTCCAAGGAATGCCTGGTGGATTTGAACTGCCAGCTTTCTGGATAGCAGTCAAATGCCTTAGGCACTACGCCACCAGAACTCCTAATATTTATCTTGTTATTGTTGTTATGTGCCATCGAGTCGGCCCCAACTCATAGTGACCCCTTCTTGGGTTGCCGAGGCAGTATCACTATGGAAGTAGATTGCCCAACCATCCTACCGAGGAGTGGCTGGTGGGTTTGAACCGCCAGCCTTCTGGTTAGCAGTCAAGTGCCTTAGGCACTATGCTACCAGAGCTCCTAATATTTATCTTAGTACACAGTATACATGTTTCTATGCATACAAAACATTAAGCACTTCCACATACACTAAAACATCTTTAACATAATACAATAATAATAATGATGATAATGTTTTGATGCTTGTTGCAAAGTAGCACCTGTTTGTCATTATTAACACACTGTATGTGTATACCTCAAATTTTTAATATAATACGCTTTACAAGGTTGGTTTGTAACTATAGGCTAAGTCAGATGTTCTAACCCACGGACTGCCTGCACTGTACATTGAAAACGCTGTGGAATGCAGTTCAGACACACATGCAATCACCATGAGTCAGATGACTCCAGGCTACTGGTTATACTGATGAAAATGACGCCTGAATTTTTACATATGTGAAGTAACCAAAGCTGATCAGGTAAAAAAAAAAAGAACACCTCATTGTTTTCAGAACCAGCGGGGGCATAAATACCAACATATTAATAACAACAACAATAACAGCTAAGGCTACTCAAAAAGCTGACATTCACTCGGTATGTGTCCAAGAATTTTACAAGTGGTTTCACATGGTATTTTGGTAAGTCCTTAAAGTAAACCTATGTTATTGTAAAGTAAACCTATGTAATTGTCCCCATGTTACAAGTGAGGAAACTGAGGACCAGAGAAGTTAAGCAACTTGTCTAGCTAATAAATGGCAGAGCCAGGGTCAGGACCTAAGCAGATGACTTGAGAGCCTACGCTTTCAATCATTACACTGGACAGCCTCCCAAGACAGCACACAGGGCCGTGCCACCGAGAGTGACAGCACATTCACACCACAGCGTGGTTTCACATAATTTCATTAGGAAAGGTTAAAATATCACTATGTGCCATCTCAAAAGGGATCTCATAAGCATATTATTGTCAGTAATAAGTAACATTGCAAAATCTGTTTTTTTAAAATCATGAGCTTTATCCATCCTATCTAAAAAAAAGTCTTAATAGCAATACTGTTGCATTGAGTTAATTTTCCAGATACCTAAAGCTTATCCTTTAAACTCTAAAGCTTTTATGTCTTTAAGTATCTTTTAAAACTCACTTTTTGCCTCAGAGACAAAGAGGTCTCTGGACAGAGATAACTGTTTCTTGGTCAATTTTGGGGAATGTGAACAATCAACTTTTTGGCAAATCACAATAATACACAACTATGAGGAAGGAGAAACTGTTGTGGGTGAAAGGTTAATAAGGGCTCCAACCTGGGTTGGGCAAAAGGCCATTTCTGAAATCTTGTACAACTATAAAAAAAGCTTCATATGATAACATGTGAAGATGGTGTTTAGCATTTCAGTCAATAATTAGTCACCATCAATATGCCCAAGCAATGAGTTTGATGCTTAAAAGGTCCATTTTCCATGCAGAAGAACTCTTCTTCCCCTTGTTAAAATAATGATTATAATTAAAATTCTCTACATGTAGTAGCTGAAGAGTGGCAAAACTTCATTGGTATGAGTTAATTTTGGTTTAATAAAATTATATGTATTATGGGTGAGGTCCCCAAAAGTAGGGAAGTTAGGATGCAAATGGGCACGGGGGGGAGCATCCTCTTCCGACTTCCTCTAACTTCATTACCCACTGCCCTCTAGTCGGATCTGACTCATAGCGACCCCTCCATGGGTTTCCGAGGCAGTATCACTACAGAAGTAGATTGCCCAACCTTCCTTCCAAGGGGAGGGGAAATTGCCATCAGCAGCCCAAGGCTTATTCCTATCAGGTGGAGGTCAGACATGCCGCCACCCTCCAACCTGTTTATCAATTCTGACACCAACTGTCCCTCCCATAGCACTCACTGCCTCTCTGCTGGGTTTGATAGTGAGTTGCAATGACCACACAGAAATGACAGACAACACACACAATGATGGGGTTTATTAAGGAAGTAACAGGTTACTTACTACTCAGGTTCAGGAATGCTCAGGATACAATTCTTCAATCAGGACAGCCTCCCCTCTGCAATGCCCACAGACATGCCTCTCTTTGACCCTCAGCCTCTTGGCCTGGCCTCTACCCTGCTCAGGTAAGCATTACAAAGCTCTTTTAGCTCTGCAGATAGGTGCACCCAGCTAGGCCAACGAACTTCCTGCCCAAAGGTACTCAGCTTTCTCACTCCATGGGCCAGCAAGCCTGCTGCTCTGTCTTGTGCCAGTCTCTTGGTTCTGCTACTGTCATCTCTCTGCCATTGTCTCAGCACAAGGATCTTGGGTCCAAGAACACACACTGGCTCTTCTCTGTCTTGACAGTAGTGAGATCCCCATTTCTGCCTCTGGAAGGGCTCATTTTAAGGCAATCAAAATGACAAAACTGACCAATCCTCACATTAGGGTTCCACACACCTTATTTCCATGCCTTCCCCCCACCTCTCACCCAAGTCCTGGAGGAAGTGCAGTTGGAATGCTCCTTGGAAGCCGAATGGCCAGACTTCATCTCACCTACTTTGGTCATGTGGTCAGAAGGGAC
>NW_006921963.1:2082365-2083532 GCF_000298275.1 Orycteropus afer afer
AAAACCAGTAAAGCTTATGTATACATATAGAGAAAGAGAAATTTATCTTAGGAAAATGGCTCACACACTTATAGAAGCTGGCAAGACCCAAGTTCTTGGATCAAACGTCAAGCTGGAGGCTTTTCCCAACTCACACAGCTGCAGGGGCTGACAAGCTCAACGTTGGCAGGCAGTATACTGGCTGTTGACTACAACAAATTGCAAATCCAAGATCTCCAGGCCGAATGGTGGATTGTTCACGCACGGACAGTTGTAGGCTGCACAACAGGATCCCGATCCACAGAAGAGTGTCTCTTTTCCCAGGATGTCCATAAATATATAGGAAGCAGGCCACACCCCTAGGGAAACTCCCTTTCAACAGATTGGCTGCTCAAAACATATACATCTGATGCCATCATGGGAATAACCCACATCACAATTGCTTAAACCACACAGAACTGTGGTCTAGCCAAGTTGACACACAGCTCCAACTATCACACCTCCCCTCTCCTCCCTGTGACCACCCCCTCCTTGTGCCCCTTTCATCCATGCATTCCTGTCTGTCCAGCCTTCCCTCTATGTGAATGCTACCCCTCTTATGTCTCATGGCTGCTTGATCCAAGGGGTGCATCTCCCTAGAGTAGGTGGGTGCATCAACCTGGGATAGGTGTTCTGTGTGGGTCTTTCTACTGTTGGGCTGAGAGCCAATCCATGTAAGTGAGCCCATTTCTTGGCTTGAAGGGTAACCTGGGGCCACATTATCAGGGGTTCTACCAGTCTCTATCTGACCAGTAATTCTGGTCATTTTTGTGTTTTTGAATTTTATTCCACATTTTTCCTCCCCGTCTATTCAGGATCTCCAGGTATGATCCCTTTCTGAGTGGTTGGCATTTGTACCCACCACCATCCTGTTCTTCTGGTCTCAGATCGTGGAGGCTGAGGTTCTCGTGGTCCATCTTATCTTTGGACTAATTGTTTCCAGATGACTTTGATGTTCTTCACTCTTTATTCTAGCCAAGAGGAGACCAATAGTTGCATCTTAGATGGCCCCTTGAAAGCTTTTAAGACCCTAGTCACTACTCACCAAAGTAGGTTGTAGAACAAACTGGTAGATCTTCATCCATTTCAGGAGGTGCCATATGATCAAGAATCAGTGGTACTGAAGGAGGAAGTCGAAGCTGCAATGAA
>NW_006921963.1:2097755-2115173 GCF_000298275.1 Orycteropus afer afer
GAGAACATCAAAATTCTCAGGTGGGTGGGGATGAGCGCACAGGCGTCTGGGAGAAAATAGCTACCGCTCAGAGCGGTATCTTCCTTCATCCCAAACTCCGAACTGACCCTGAATTTTCCCGCATCAACGAGGGAAAATATGGGAGACAAAACACAAGAAAGGGACGGCCAGGCAGGCACCTCTGGCTTCCAGACCCCTTCGCGAGACCCACCTGCACGAAAAGAGCCCCAGACAACCGCCACCGTTCGGCGGTGGAACTCTCGGGCCTCACGCCCACGCAGACTATGCGCACCCTTTGGCTACAGGCCGAATAGGGCGGGGTTTCTCGGACGCACCCCTTCGCTTTTTCCCGCCTTCTTTGTTTCTTCTGAAGGCGCCACTGGCTGCTTGCCGTTAAGCCGGTGAGACACGATTGGACGAATTCGCCGCCCCTCGGTCGGCAGCCACCTTACGATTGGCCGAGACGCCGCCAGGGGTTTGAATCGCAGCCCCGGTCAGGGTGGGTTCTGCCAAAGTGCCACGTTGGGCTCGCTTGCGGTGTGTGGAGCCGGCTTGAGGCGCGGGCCGGGGCGCTCGCGCCGGGGCGCCGGCTGTTGGGACTGTTGGGTGGCGCGAGACGACCCGGGAAGCTGGAGTACGCTGTCGGCTAGCGAGTGGCTGTAGTCAGGCGCCACAGCAGAGCCTGGGCGGCGGCGCGTCCTGCCCACCCGAGGGCGGCTCTGGCTGAGGGCGGAGGGCCCGGGGCAGCGGCTGAGGAGGGACGGCGGCGGCGGGAACCGCTGCCCCTGGAAGACTCGACCGAGATGCTGGCGGAAAACCTTGTGGAGGAGTTCGAGCTGAAGGATGACGAACCGTGGTACGACCACCGGGACCTCCAGCAAGGTGAGGGCGAGGTCGCCGCGGGCGGGCGGGCGGTGGCCGGGCCGGAGACGCTGGCATCGCGGCGCGGAGGGGTGGGGAGGCTCGCGACGTCTCCTCGGGGCTGGAAACGGTGACAGAGTTGCTCAGGTGCAGGGAAGGTTCGCGCTCACCTTTCAGGCAACCGGCGGTTGCCGCCCATCCAGCGCGGTAGGACGCCTCTGCGCGGGCCCGTGCCGGGCTTTTTGCGCAGTAATAATAATAATCACTAATGCGTGCTGAGTGCCCTCTGGGCGCCACGCACTGTTTGAAAGCGCTTTCCGAGGATTAATTCATTTAATCCTCACAGCAGTCCTTTGAGACAGAAAGGGTTGAAAAAGACGTGTCACATGGCTCGTCCAGGCTCCTTACCCCGCTGTTTCTGTCCAGGGATACTGATTACGGCCGGTACTGAATGTCAGCTGCTAGTTAGTGGTGGGACTATGGTGTGGCGAGAACAGTATTCTGCAGACTGGCTGTCGTTTATTTCACACTACAACTCTACGAGAGTAACTTTTGTTATTCCCATTTTCTCAATGAGGAGAACGGAGGCCGAAACGCTTACCTGACTTGCCTAAAGTAATGCGGGAGCCAGGAATTTTGAGCTCATGTAGGCAGAATAGACACTGTCCAAACCTTATCTTTTTCTTACTACCCAGTTTACACGTCTTTTTTCTATTGGGTGTTAAACTTTTTGTTTTTGAATGTTTATACATAGCTCACCAGATACCAAATGAAAAGACTTGTTGGCAGGCACTTTTACTTCACCCACGTTTTGGATTTGCTCTTCATCTTTCAGTTAAAAACAGGCTCCTATTTTGGCCTGCCTTGGACTTCTTGCTGATGGTGCCTCCAGAGAGCAGTCTTAGAGCAGCGCTTATATTTGGAGGCACTGCCCCTTCTTTGGCATATTGCTGCTGTTGTTGTTAGCTGCCATCGAGTCGTTTCCGACTCATAGCGACCCCATGCCCAGCAGAACAAAACACTGCCGGATCCGTGCCAGCTCCACGATCCCTGCTATACTTGAGCCCATCATTGCAGCCACCGTGTTGATCCATCTCGTTGAAGGCCTCCCCCTCTTTCATCCACCCTCCACCCTACCAAGCATGACATCCTTCTCCAAGGAATGGTCCCTTCTAACAACATGACCAAAGTAGGTGAGATGAAGTCTGGGCATTCTCGCTTCCAAGGAGCATTTTGGGTGCACTTCTTCCAGGACAGATCTGTTAGTTCTTTTAACAGTCCATGGTACTTTCAGCATTCTTCGCCAGCACCACAACTCAAAAGCATCAACTCTTCTTCGGTCTTCCTTATTCATTATCCAGCTCTCACATGCATATGAGGCAATTGGAAATATCATGGCTTGTATCAGGCACACCTTAGTCCTCAAGGAGACATCCTTGCTCCTCAGCACTTGAAACAGTTCCTTCGCAGTTGACTTTCCCAATGCTACACGTCACCTAATGTCCTGACTGCTGCTTCCCAGAGCCTTGTTCTTCGCCAATTCCTTCATTGCAGCTTTGACTTCCTCCTTCAGTACCATTGGTTCTAGATCATATTGGCATATTACTAGGGAGCTGTTATTGGGGGATGGGAAGGAAGGTTGGGCAATCTAATTCCACCGCCCAGAAACCCAAGGAGGGGTCTCTATGAGTCAGTCGGATCTGACTCGATGGCAGTGAGTTTGGTTTTTGGTTTGATTACTGGGAGAACACTCACTATTTGCCAGGGGTATGGGCAAATCTTAACATACATGCTCCCAACAATGCTATGGGGATTGAAGTAGACACATATAGGGAGTTAGGATTTCAATTCAAACTCCAGAGCAAACATTCTTAACCCCTATGGGGCAATCTACTTCTGTAGGATACCATCTTGGAAACCCGAGGAGGGGTCGCTATGAGTCGAGTCCAGCTTGATGGCACTTAACAACAACAACATACCTAGTACAGCAAAATGAAACACTGTCTAGTCCTGCACCATCCTTACAGTCATTGCTATGTTTGAGCCCATTGTTGCAGCTGTTGTGTCAGTCCATCTTGTTGGTGCTCCTCTTTTTTGCTGAGCCTCTACTTTCCGAAGCAGTCTTTCTCTGGGGACTGGTCCCTCCTGATAACATGTCCAAAGTACCTGAGATGAAATCTCGCCATCCTCACTTCTAAGAAGCATTCTGACTGTATTTCTTCCAGGACAGATTTGTTCATTCTTCTGGCAGCCCATGGTGCATTCAGTGTTCTTTGCCACCACCATAATTCAAAGGCATTAGTTCTTCTTTGGTCTTTCTTATTCATTGCCCAGCTTTCACAAGCATATGAGGTGATTGAAAATACCATGGCTTGGGTCAGGTGTAACTTAGACCTCAAAGTGACATCTTTGCTTTTTAAAGACTCTCATCTTTTTTTTTTTTTTTTTTAAGGACTCCAAAGAGATCTTTAAAGATTTGTCTCACATTTTAACAATCCTGTTTTCAGATTTCCCCATAAGGATTGATGGCCTACTTTGATACTTTCTGCAGGATTAATGAGACAACCACGGTGCAATTAATTGCAGCATTGCCCTACAGTAAATTAGCAGTTTGTATAATCAAAGATAAATGCTTTTGTTTCCTGTATTTAAGAAACATAAATCTGTAAGGCAGAGAGGGCAAGGACAAGGTATGCTCATTTTTAAATCCCTGGCATCTAGCATAATACTTGACCCACAATAGAAGCTTGATTGATATTTGTTGAACCAAAAATTGAAACACCCATACAGGATTACTGTTTCATTGTTCCCTTAGTCATCAGGTGCCTTAGTCCACACTGCCCTTTCCCTTATGGAGTAACCAGTTGTAATATTTTAGTCTCCCAAGGAGCAAAGGCAGCATATTGGGGTTACATGTGGAATTCTCTTGAAACCTCTTTGATCAAAATGAAGTCATTAAATCTTCAAGTTCAACACAACTTAAAGGACACAGTCCAAACCTCCTTAATACCAATTTGGTTTGGAATTTGTTCTATGCTTTCCTAAGGGCTTTTACATTCATTATCATAGTGTACTTTGACATAACCCTGTGAAGTATGTGGGAAATAGAAAATATGAAATTCTAACAATCATAATTTGTGAACATGGGCTGTAAAAGAATGAAGCCTACAGTGTGGAAAAAAAGGGTATCTTTGTCCCAGTTTTGCTAAGTTATATGTTAAAGAACTTCTAAAAGGGTTTGAAAAGTTGTTCATTTCACAAAAAATTATTATCTACTTTGTGCCAGGCACTTAACTAGGCACTGTAGCTGCAGTTGTGAACAGGATAGGCAGGATTCCTACTCTCTTGGAGTCACTAGGGAAGTCTGGATGCCGCTGCCTATGGTATGCTCTCACTATGATGCCTGGCATTTTTTCCAAAAAAGGAAAAACCAAACCCACTGTCATCAAGTCAGTTCCGACTCATGGCAACCTTATAAGACAGATTAGAAATGCCCCAGAGGGTCACCAGGGCTGAAAATCTTTATGGAAGTGGACTGCCTCATCTTTCTCCCTTGGAGCAGCTGGTGGATTTGAACCGCTGACCTTTTGGTTAGCAGCCAAATGCTTTAACCACTGTGCCACCAGAGTTCTATGCCTGGCACATGTTGTTGTTGTTGTTATGTGCCGTCGAGTCAAACCCGACTCATAGCGACCCCTCCTTGGGTTTCCAAGGCAGTATCACTACAGAAGTAGGATTGCCCAACCTTCCTTCCGAGGAGTGGCTGGTGGGTTTGAACCGCTAGCCATCTGGTTAACAGGCAAGTGTCTTAGCCACTATGCTACCAGAGCTCCCATGCCTGGCACATAGTAAACTCTTAATAGATATTTGCTGCTGGGTAAAATTTGTGAGCAGATCTGTACTATTAAACAGACTGATTAATGATTAAGCTGATCTAGTGGGATTTTGTAGGAGCTCTGGTAGCATAGTGCCTAAGGCACTTGACTGCTCACCAGAAGGCTGGCGGTTCAAACCCACCAGCCACTCCTCGGAAGGAAGGTTGGGCAATCCTACTTTTGTAGTGATACTGCCTTGGAAACCCAAGGAGGGGTCGCTATGAGTCGGGGCCGACTCGACGGCAAACAACAACAACAGTGGGATTTTAAGGAGCTTTGGTGGTATAGTGCCTAAGGCTTTTGACTACTAACCAGAAGGTTGGCAGTTCAAACCCACCAGCAGCTCTGCAGAAGGAAGATTGGGGCAATCTACTTCCATAAAGATTTACCACCTCGGAAATCCAGTGGGGATTGCTATGAGTTGGAATTGACTTGATGGCAGTGAGTTTGGTTTTTTGGTTTTAGTGGGATTTTAAGAAGCTCTGGTCGTGTAGAGTGGTTAAGGCATTTGGCTGCTAACCAAAAGGTCGATGGTTTGAACCCACCAGCCACTCCTCAGAAGAAAGGTGAGGCAGTCTGCTTCCGTAAAGATTTACAGCCTTGGAAATCCAATGGGGGTTTGCTATGAGTCAGAATCAACTCGATGGCAGTGAGTTTGATTTGGTTTTTTGGAGTGAGATTTTAATCATGTTCACCTAACATCCTCACTGTCAGCTTTTCTGAGTGGGGCTTGTTTGGAGAGAGCTGCTTAAAACAGCGGTTTAAAATCTTGTTCTCAAAGTCAGAACTATGAAAGAAGTTTTTCCTTTAACAATATAAGCCATTATTTAAGTAGATAGAAGCTTTGTATCAAAGTTTGCTGGGACATTCTTTCCTGAATTTAAATTGCTGGCAAATCCTAACCTCAGCAGACTCTGGCCTACTATTCATACCTTGTTAGAAACATGTTGTGCACAGGCAGGAGAAAAGCCTTTGCTGTTATAAAACACTTTGATGAGGAGACTGGCTTTTGTCAGAGGCTAAGTTGGCGCTGTAAGAACGCTGACAATAATCTCTGTGGCTAAGAGCTTTTCTAGGGCAGCAGGAGCTTTCTCTGCAGGTAAACGATGGTGCTGGTTTTGAAATGCGCCACTGAGAACAAGGTAGAAAGACTTCAGAGACTGGATTTCCTTTTAGACCAGCTGTTGTTATAATTGTCGTTTGGTGAGCTGTGCAAGCTTATAATAAGGATTCAGATTTCCACGGTATGGATCAGCAAAGAAAGCTTAACTTAAAGGAATCCCTAAGATTTCTGTTTTCTTTCTAAGATGAGTACGTCTTCCTTGTGTGCAGTTCTCTGCTCAATCAGTGCTTGGTGGGTCATTAAAATGCACATCATTTTTCTTGATGTTTATGTTCAGTTTTTTGTTTCTTTTCCAATTATAGTAACGTTGGCAACAAGAGTTACACAGAAGCGTCACTAAATGACGCATTTGGCTTTGTAATAGGAAAAGCTTTCAGTCTTAGTATTACTGACTGTTACTGACTACAGCTAATGTGAAAATATTTTGTCCTTATATTTTGAAGATATTGAAGTGAAATAAAGAAAATATAATAGTAGTGGGCTCTAAAGATTTCATAATTCTGGGAGGAAGATCCTTTAAAAAAATCACTCCTTACGCTAGTGCTAGTTTTTTGCCTAAGGCATAAATGAGAATCAAATATCTACTAACAGTCTTAACCCTGTTAAAATACTATCACTCATCAGTGAAAAAGGGTCTTGATGAATATTAAACATATGAAAATATTGATAGATTGCAATTCCCAAACCTGTAGTTAATCTGGTATATTTCTCAGTGGCTGCAGCAGCCAGTTCTATAGCATTTAGAAAAGACAACCTCTTAATGAAAATCCTTGTTGGAAAATAGAGATAAACAGGTGTGCAAGGCTTCAAAACGATATTGTTTCCTCTTCTTTGTTGCCTTAATTAAAAATATAAATAAATGACATTCAATATTCTCCCATTTCTCCTACTAATTATTTAGAAAACCTTGTTGGGCTTATTGCCAGCTTTTGGCTCCTTTTGGTTATGGAAGCCAGATGCTACACAACAGGAAAGAGCTTTTTTTTTTTTTTAAAGTCCTAAAAAAAGATCCTAGACTTTAAACTAACAGATGAAGTAATATCCTATTATACAGTGTGACTTCACAGGCAGTTTCTTGTAGTTGAGACTTATCTTGCTAAAATTCTATCCTAAACATCTTATAAAATATTTAGGAGACTGTGAGACTTCAAGTTACTGAGCCAGGTTGGGGCTTTGTTCAACTGAAAATAAGGACTAGGAGGAGGACAAGCCTCAAGTTCGTTTTTGTTCGTTATTTGCCAGAAGAGGGCATTTCTTTCTGCAGGAGCAGAAAAGATGCTCCTGGCTGCATATTAAGTGGGCTATTAAGTTTCATAACTGAATGGAAGCAGTTGATGGTCTCACCAAAAACAAACCAAACCCATGCCATTGAGTTGATTCTGACTCAATGACCCTACAAGACAGAGTAGAGTTGCCCCATGGGGTTTCCAAGGCTATAAATCCTTAAAAAGCAGGCTGCCACATCTTTTTCCTGAGGAGCATCTGGTGGGTTCAGACCTCCAACCTGTTGGTTAGCAGCCAAATGTTTTAAGCACAGTGCCATCAGAGCTCCTTGATGGTCTCAAGTTAGTCTTAATTCTGGAAGAGGTTTCCGCTCAGGTTTTGATTACTAGTTAAGAACATCTTTGGTGAGTTTCTGGCCCTCCCCAGTGAGGAATTACCATATTAAACAAGCCAGAGGGGAGATTTAAGTAATGTGGAATGTTTATGCTTTGCCTTTAATAGTGTGGTAGTTTCTCTATGGATCAATGTATACACGTTACATACCTTATGAGTACAGAGTAATTATTTCTGGAACATCTTCAGCCATACAGAGTTCCTTCTTCATTTGGTGAAATCAGGATACTAACTTGCCTGGAGGTATATGTGTACTTCGAATGCCAGAGCTGGCAATACAAATCCCGGTTTTTTTTTTTTTTTTTTTTTTTTTTGGTGATATATAGATAGATAGATAGATAGATAGATATTTGTGATATTTACAGAGCAAATTCACTTTCCATACAGTAGTTGACAAACACATTATCTCATGACATTGACCACAATTTACCCCAGTGCAACAGCTCCCCTCCCATTTCCTCACGATAGTTACCTCTTCCCTGTATCCATCCCTCCATGCACTCCTACCCCCTGAACTGTCTAAACAGACCTTCTTTCTCCCATGATTGTTCTCTCCAAGGAGTGTAGCTCCCTCAGGTACATGTTCATCTCTTATGCCTGTCTTTTGTTTGGCTGGAAGCCACAGGTGTGGGTTTAATACCAGACCTGAAGGGCAGCTAGGGACCATAGTCTTAGGAGTTCCACCAGGCTCTATCAGACCAGCAAAGCTAGTCCCCCTTTTTGTTCCAAATGATTTTGAGTTTTGTCCCACATTGTTCTCCCAGATCCCAGTCGCTACTCACCAAAATAGGTGGTGGAACAATGTTTTGTGCAGTATGTTATGCCAGTTGAGCTTGATGTCCTCTGTGACTATGGTCCTGAGCCCACAGGTTCAACTACTTGATCCTTCTGAAATCCTGGTATCTTTACTCTAGTTTCTCATTGCCATCTACGAAAACAAACAGAACAGATTAAGTACCTCAGCTAGGGAACTTTGGACTATTGACCTTAAACAAAGAAGTGTGGACATCCCTTTTGATAGACTTAAAACTGTGTAGCTATGGATCATTCCATAGAGAATCATGATGAGACTTTGAATCTGATGACTGGATAGTTTCTGTCTTGCCTGTGACTCACCATGTAGCTTTTTGGTCAGGTCTTACCTGGAAAACTGGGCTAAATACCTTGTAAAGATACAAAGATTCAAAACCTTGTTGGTGTTCAGTTGATTTTGTCAGGTCACAGAACATGCCAAGTTTTTTGGTGTCACAGAGCCTTTGCCTAGCTTTTCACGTGGTATTACTGAAGTGTCCTCAGTCAGGTCTTCTTTGACCACCCTTTCTAAAGTGGGCCCTCTTTTCATTGTCAACAAATCCAGTTACACTTTTGTTTTTGGTTTCCTTTTTTCTCTCATTCTCCACAACCAGTTACTCAACAAATCCTTTTAACTCTACTTTGAAAACAGAATCCCACACCTTTTCTCTGTCTCTTTCTCTTTGGTCCAAGCCACCATCACCTCTCATCTAGTTTATTGCAGTGTCTTCCTAACTAATCACCCTGCTTCCATGTTACAACAGGCCAGAGAAGAGATTTAAGTAATGTGTAATGTTTATGCTTTGCCTTTAATAGTGTGGTAGTTTCTCTGTGGGTCTATGTATACACATTACATACCTTATGAGTACAAAGTAATTATTTCTGGAACATCTTCAGCCATACAGAATTCCTTTTTCGTTTCATTAAATCAGGATACTAACTTGCCTTGTCTCTTGTCTGTTTCAGTCTGTTTAGCCAGAGCAATGGTGTCAAAAGCCTGTGCTGGATTCTATCTCAGTAAAAGCCAAAAGCTGGACCCCCATAGGTTCTCTGACTTGTCTCCTGCTCCCTCCCTCCCTTGCTCCAGCCACACTGTGCTCCTTGTTAGTTTCTGTCCAGCATCCTCCATTGAGTCTTTGCACCTGTGTTGCCTCTGCCTGAAATGCTATTCTTTAGGTACTCTGGGCCACTAAGTCAATTTTTTTACCCTTGTCACATGTTCTCAGATTTCAGCTTCCCATAGCCACACTCTTCTGCCCCGCTTCCTTACTTTATTTTTTCTCTTTAGTTCTTGTTGCTGGGATAACTACATACTGTATTGTTCATGCTATCTCCTCTACTAGAATATAAGCTCCTTGAGGGCAGAGAATTGTTCTTATTTATGTTGTTCATTATATCCCCAGTGCTTAGAACAGTGTCTGGTATTGTCAGATATACACGTGTATGGTGCTCATCATGATTTGTAAGCTTATTTACTTATTTGCTGTCTGGTTCCCAATTAATCTGGAGATGGCAGGAGAACAGGGACCTCATCTGTTGTTTTCATCATTGCATAGCTAGTGGTTGCCGTAGTCCTAACAAGAAATCATTTATTTGTGAATCAGTGAATACTGATAATACTTTGCCTTTATATCACAGTTTAGTTTCTAAAGTACTTCCTTGTATTATTTTGTATGATTTTTTTATGTGATTTTATATGATTTTCACAATCTTTTTTTGTGTGTGTGTGTGTGATTTGGGTGAAAGTTTACAGAGCAAATTCATTTCCCATACAGCAGTTCACACACACGTTGTCTCATGACATTGACTACAATTTACCCCAGTGCAACAGCTCCCCTCCCACTTCCTCCTGATAGTTACCCCTTCCCTGTGTCCATCCCTCCATGCACTCCTGCCCCCTGAACTGTCTCCCTGTGCATAAACAGCCTCTCTTTCTCCCATGATTATTCTCTCCAAGGAGTGTATCTACCTCAGGTACACGTTCAACTCATATGCCTGTCTTTTGTTTGGCTGGAAGCCACAGATGTGGGTTCAATTCTGATTTTCACAATCTTATTCTGATAATCTTCTCTCTAGGCAAGAATATTAATGGTTGTTAGGTACCGTCAAGTTGGCTCAAACTCATAACAACCATTTGTACAGCAGAAGGAAACAATGATCATGTGTCATCCTCACAATCCTCCTTATACTTGAGCCCATCATGGCAGCCATTGTGTCAACCCATTTTATTGAGGGTCTTCCCTTTTTTTCTTGACTCTCTACTTTACCAAGCATGATGCCCTTCTCTAGGGAATGGTCCCTTCTGACAACATGACCAAAGTGAGACAAAGTCTGGCTATTTTCGCTTCCAAGGAGCATTCCATTTGCACTTCTTCCAGGACAGATTTGTTTGTTTTACTAGCAGTCCATGGTCAGTCAGTATTCTTCTCCAGCACTGTAATTCAAAGGCATCAGCTCTTCTTTGGTCTTCCTTATTCATAGTAAATGGTAGTCAGAACTGGACCTCCAATGTTCTTACTCATTGCATGTCCCTCTATATCAGAGCACCTCTCTGAGAAATTTGCTATGCAGATTATTATTTCAATTACCTATGTTAGGATTCTACCCATCTGTCAGTTTGTCATACAGTGACTTACATGTGGCTGTGGTACTGGAAGCTATGCCACCATCATTTCAAATACCAGCAGGGTCACCCATGATGGACAGGTGTCAGTGGAGCTTCCCAACTAAGACAGACTAGGAAGAAAGACCTGGTGATGTACTTATGCAAATCAGTCAGTGAAAACCCTGTGGATCACAATAGAATGTTGTCTGATACAGTGCTGGAAGACGAGCCCCTGGTTGGAAGACTCGCAGAACCCACAGTGGACTTGAGAATACCAACAATCATGAAGATGCCACAGGATTGGGCAGTGTTTTGTTCCATTGTGCAGGGGTTGCCTTGAGTCGGAGCTGATTGGGTGGCAACTAACAACAGCAATGTTAGACCTAGTGTACTTTTTGTGTATTATTATAAAATTCTCATTTCTGAGACTGTGTATTATATGAACAAACCCTGTCTTTTATATATCTGTTTCTCAGAAGAGAAAGAAATGAAGTTTAAAATAGATATGCTTTTCTGTTAAAGCAAAGTATGAGCTACTTAGTTACTTCAGAAACTGTATTACTGCTTTGCTTATCTTAGAGAAGGGCATGATGAGAAGTAGAAAGCATGAGAGAGACTTGCACTATTATTATTGATGTATTTTTGCTTTTCTCAACTTAGTGATTTTTTAGTTTCCTTAGGAGACAGGATCTGTAATAACGCTTTGCTTTGACAGTTGCTGACCAGTAAAACCAGTTGCCGTCAAGTCTATTAAAAGGTCTCCTGGGCTTTGGCTCAAGGGTCCATCTGAAAAAGGAGGAGTTATTTTGAGGTGGGAAGGGGCTGATTGCTGTCTCAATTCGTTTGGCTTTTTTAGACATCTAAAAAAAGTGTACTGTAAGGATATGACTAAGACCCTTCCATTAATAGAATAATCATGATCTTAGAAGAGTCTCTGGTTGGTACAAACAAATGCTCAACTACTAACTGAAAGGTTGGTGGCTCGAGTCTACCCAGAGGCACCTTGGAAGAAAGGCCTGACAATCTACTTCTGACCTTCCAAAAAATAGCTGTTCACACTCTAAGGAGCACAGGTCTACTCTGACATACGTGGGGTCACCATAAGTCGGAGTCGACTCCACAGCAACTGGTTTATGATCTTGGCAGTCATGATGCTGAATGATAATTCTGAACTAATGAGTACAACTCCATAAAGCAGGTTACTATTCTTCAAATCTTAAAAGTAAGGGTACACATACCTGTGGCTTCCAGCCAAACAAAAGACAGGCATAGGAGTTGAACATTTACCTGAGGTAGATACACTCCTTAGAGAGAACAATCATGGGAGAAAGAAGGGCTGCTTATGCACAGGGAGACAGCTCAGGGAGCAGGAGTGCATGGAGGGATGGACACAGGGAAGAGGTAGTTATCTAGAGGGAGTAGGAGGGGAGATGTTACATTGTGGTAAATTGTGGTCAATTCATGGGACAAAGTGTATGTGAACTGCTGTATGGAAAGTGTATTTGCTCGGTAAATTTTCACCCAAATCACTATTAAAAAAAAAAAAAAGTAAGGGTACATAAGAGAGTAGTTTATCTGGTAGAAGCCCCCAGTTCAAATGAATTTTAAGTAGAACTCATGTTTTCTTCTGTGCCATTCTACCTCCCATTGTAATCTAATTTAAACTATTTGCTGAGTCTTGGTTTGTTCATATTTTAAGGGATGGATTATATAAAAAGTTGAAATGAGAATGTTGCACTATTCTAAGATTCGGTTGTTGTGCCAGATCTCCAACTTGCTGCTGAGCTTGGGAAGACGTTACTGGATCGGAACACGGAGTTGGAGGATTCTCTTCAGCAGATGTACACAACTAATCAGGAACAGTTACAGGAGATTGAGGTAATTAACACAGTTGAGGAGTTACACATTGAGGTGTGGCACATCACTGTTCTACCAATCACGTGCTGCTAAAATGAACACTTGCGACTAAAAATTGCAGTTAAAACCAACATTTAATTGCTAACACAGACCTTTTTGAGAATAAGAACCACTGGGAGGATGGGGACATTGATTTCTATTTTCTTAACACCTAAGTCTTCTATGAGGAGCTCTTGTGGCGTAGTGCCTAAGGCACTTGACTGCTAACCAGAAGGGGTCGCTGTGAGTCTGAGACGACTCGTTAAGAGATACAGAAAAGGAATGAAAGAGTAATACAATGAGCACCTGTGTACCCACCACCTAGCTAAAGAAACATAACTACCCACACTGTTAAGGCCCCCTATATACTCCTCATTGATAGCATCTCCCTCCCACTCCCGAGCAAATACCAGTCTTACCTAACTTTAAGTTTAGATAGAAAATTTAAAAATTAAAAAAAGAAAATCATAGTTCAGATTTCATAAAGTATTTAAATTCCTCTTGCCATTCAAAATATTATTCATAAAATCAGTGCTTCTTTCATTCTGCTGTGGTCTTAATTAATTGCATTTTGATGGATTTTTTTTCCTTAAAATACTGTTTTTGGTGGCCTAGTTTAATAAACTAAAATGAAAAATGTTAGATTAAGGTGTTAGAATGGAAGGTACTAACTCATAAATGATCCCATGCAGGCAGCCCAGTTATGTGAAGGCCAGTTGACTGGCATGATGATAATTGTGGGTGAATAAGAACATCCCTCTCCACACCAAAGCCTCCCCTAAAAAAACCTAAAAACATGACACTTAAGTTATAACTCCTTCCCCCTCAGATTGATTGACTGTAATAAGCATTCTATATATGTTTAGAAAAATGTAAAGCCATGAAATAGTTTGTTATGATCCATGCTGATCTCTGATTATATACTGAACCAGATGCTAGGAATTTAAAGAAGTAGAAGTTTTGCCTTCAAAGCAATCATATTACACAAATTTCAACTCTTGAACACAAATAAACCTGTCATCAAAACTAAGGCAGCTGTAATTACGACCCTTTTCTTCAGTAGGATTTATGAATACAGCCAATGATGTGAGTGAAATATACTTTGATACTTCTAAGAAAGCATACCATTTTCAGCATATTCTACATCAAAAAAGCTTAGAGTATCCTGTACTCTAAATTAAATTTAATGAATTTTAGAGTTTGCCAGTAATATAACAGTGCAAAAAAGCCAGGCAATTTTTTTTGTGTGTGATTCGAATGAAAGTTTACAGAGCAAATTCACCTTCCATACAACAGTTCACATACACCTTGTCTGATGACATTGACGATTTAACCCAATGCAATACTTCCCCTCTTACTTCCTCCTGATAGTTACCTCTTCCCTGTGTCCATCCTTTCATGCACTCCTGCCCCCTGAACTGTCTCCCTGGGCATAAACAGCCCTTCTTTCTCCCATGATTGTTCTCTCCAAGGGATGTATCTACCTCAGGTACATGTTCACCTCTTATGCCTGTCTTTTGTTTGGCTGGAAGCCACAGGTGTGGGTTCAGTTCCGGACCTGAAGGGTGGCTAGGGACCATAGTCTCAGTGGTTCTACTGGACTCTATCAGACTAGCAGACCTGGTCTCCCTTTTTTGTTTTATCCAAATGATTTTGAGTTTTGTTCCACATTGTTCTCCCTCTCTGTCCAGGATCTCCTACATAGATCCCTCTCTGAGTGGTTGACAGTGGTAGCCAGGCATCATCTAGTTCTTTTGCTCTCATAGTCATATAGGCTGAGGATTGCATGGTGTACCAGTCGTGAGGACTAATTATTTCCATGAATCTTTGGTTTTCTTCATTCTTCTTTGCTCTGGACCAGGAGAGACCCATCGTTGCATCTGGATGGCTACCTGCTAGCTTTTAAGATCCCAGTCACTACTTGCCAAAGTAGGAGGTGGAACAATGTTTTGTGTGGTATGTTATGTATGCCAATTGAGCTTGACGTCCCCTGTGACTATGGTCCTGAGCTCACAGGTTCAACTACTCGGTCCCTCTGGGAAGCTGCCTGTGACCAAGAAGTGACTAGAACCTTGTCCCTTGTCAGCTCTACTATACACCTGGGAGTTCTTACAGAACATACACATACACTTGGAGAACCATTGTCTGCCAACCCTATACATGGTCTTGGGTGCACTCCCTGTTGCATGGACATACCTAATAGTTCAGCTTGCCCACACATCTATCCACCCGTATACCTGTGTTTGCCTTCAGTGACAATGCAGTACTGTATGTGTGAAAAGGTTCATCCTTGTTGTCTATGCCTCCCATGTACCTCTCTATGTCTTCCTCTTCTTCAATGCTACCATGTTGATCACTCACATTTGGTACACTGCCCTTGTATTCACCCAAATCAGTACTTATGTCTACCTATCTAACAGTGTTCCCTACCCTACCCTCCTACCCCTGGTAACCAGCAAAGAAAATTTCCTTCCACATATAAGCCATTCCTTGACTTTTACAATAGCGGACTAATGCAATATTTGTGCTTCTGTGATTGATTTATTTTACTCAGCATAATGTCCTCCAAGTTCATCCACATTATGTGGTGATTTACAGATTCTATATTATTCTTTAGGGTTGCATAGTATTCCATTGTGTGTATGTACCACAGTTTGGTTGTCCATTCTTCAGTTGATAGACACCTAGATTGTTTGCAACTTTTTTCTATTGTAAATAGTGCTGCAATGAATATGAGTGTGCATGTGTCTGTTCTTGTCAAAAGGCAGGCATTTATAAATGTCAGACGTAGTCAAGGAACTCTTTCCTACTTGTTGCAGACTTTGTTTTTCAACGCACTGAAAATTTTTTTTTTTTTTTTAATTTTTATTGTGATTTGGGTGAAAATTTACAGAGCAAATTCATCTTCCATGCAGCAGTTCATACACATTTTGTTTCATGACATTGACTGCAATTCCCCACAGTGTAACAGCTCTCTTTCTACTTCCTCCCTATAGTTACCTCTTCCCTGTGTCCTTCATTCCTGCCTCCTGAAATATCTGCCTGTGCAAATACTACCCTTCTGTTCTCCCATGATTGATCATTCTAAGGAGTGTAACTACCTGATGTAAATATTGACCCTGTATGCCTGTCTGTTGTTTGGCTGGAAGCCAAGGGAGTAAGTTCAATTCCAGACTTGAAGAGTAACTAGGGGCCATAGTCTTGGGGGTCTCACCAGCCTCTACCAGACCAGTAAACATGGTCTTTTTTCTTTTCTTTTTTTTTTTAAATGACACTGAGTTTTGTTCTACATTGTTTTTCCACTCTGTCCAGGATCTTCTGCACTGATCCATTTCTGAGTAGCTGACAGTGGTACCTGGGCACCATCTAGTTCTTCTGTTCTCATGGTCATGTAGGGTGAGGTTTGCATGGTCCACTAGTCCCTTGGACTAATTGTTTCCATGTGTCTTTGGTTTTCTTCATTCTTGCTCTGGATAAGAAGATGCTGTGTTGCATCTATCTAGATGCATTGTTGCATCTAGATGGCCACTTGTAAGCTTTTAAGACCCTGGTTGTTACTCACCAAAGTAGGATGTGGAACAATGTTTTTGTGTAGTATGCTGTGCCAATTGAGCTTGATGTCCCTTCTGACCATGATGCCAAGCTCACATACCCAACTACTCACTCCCTCAGGGTGGTTGGCTGTGGCCAAGAAGTTATCATAACTTTGTCCCTTATTAGCTCTGTTATATATTTGGATGTTTCTTACAGCACATACAAATATGTATGTAGAAATATCGTCTGACAACCTTATATATGGTCATGCATATATTCCCTTTTGCCTTAAGACCTATCTGATCATTCAGCCTGTCTACCCATCTATTTATCCATAGATTAATGTTTGTTATCTCTGATAACACAATATTGTATATGTCAAGGATTTCATCTTTGTTGTCTGTACCTCTTATGCACCTCTCTGTGTCTTCTTTTTCATTAGTGTTACTGTGCTGGTCATTTGCTTTTGGTATATTGCCTTTCCTTTCACCCATATCAATACTTGTCAAGAGAGACATAGTTTTAATACATTTTATTAATTTTTCCAGTGAAAATATCTATAAATTACTATGTTGGAACACTATCAAAATCATGCTCATTTTAGCATACCTTTCAAATGTAGATAAAAAAAATCTAAATGTTTGTGTATTTAGGAAGAATGATGCCTATTGGTTAGTTCAGGAGATTATTGACACAGTTTCTTTATGATTTAAATAAATTTATGTTTGAAATTATTCATATAAATATAGCCAGGAAGCATTTTCATGAATCTCTTATTTCCATAATAGAATATGTGGTCCACTGGTTCATAGATCTAAACCTACAGATTGGGAAAAAATATTTGGTAATAATATATCTGACAAGGGACTTATCTCTAGAATTTATAGAACACTCCAACACCTCAATAACAAAAAGACAAACAATCCAATTAAAAAATGGACAGAGGGTATGAAAAGAAACTTCGCCAAACAGGATGTTCAAGCAGCCAACAAACACATGAAAAGATATTCTCTATCATTAGCCATTGTCGTTGTTGTTGTTATGTGCCATGGAGTCAGACCCGACTCATAGCGAGTCCTCCTTGGGTTTCTGAGGCAGTATCACTACGGAAGTAG
>NW_006921963.1:2115538-2117540 GCF_000298275.1 Orycteropus afer afer
AGATGAACAGACAAATGTATATCTGTGTTCATTGCAGCACTATTCACAGTAGCGAAAAGATAGAAATAACCTAAGTGTCTATCAGTGGGTAAATAGGTAAACAAAATGTGGCACATGATACCATACACTGGAATATTATGCAGCCATAAAAAATAATTAGCACTCAAAACATCTTAAAATATAGATGAATGTGGAGGGCCTTATGCTGAGTAAATTAAGTCAATCACAAAAGGACAAATATTTTATGATCTCACTTTTATAAAAAAGACAAGAATGGGTATATATACAGAAACCAACATTCATTGGAGGTTACTAGGGATGAGAGTGAGAGTTGGGGGAGAAAGAATCATTCTCTAGATAGCAGAGGCTTGTTATTTTTGGCAATGGGAGTTATATCCCTGAATATAGGTAAAGTGTGTCCAGCCTGACCAAGGCAAAAGATGTCACTAAGATGAACACAAGAACACAGGACCCTTTGGTAATTGCTATGGCATATATAATTTTGCAACAAAAACCAAAAGTACATATATGTGGAAGAGCCTTGGTGACTCAGTGATTAAGCATTTTGTTGCTAGCCATAAGGTCTGCAGTTTGAACCCACCAACCCCTCTGTGAGAGAAAGATGTGACAATCTGCTCCCAGAAAGCTTTACAGCCTTGGAAACCATATGGGGCAGTTCTGTTCTATCCTGTAGGGTCACTATGAGTTGAAATTGACTTGGCGGCAGTGGGTTTGGGTTTTGGTTTATATATGTATGTATGTTTGTATGCAGATATGTGTTAGTAGGTATGTATATATGTAGGTATTTATGTAAGTGTATGTAATACATATGCGTGTGTGTGTGTGTGCATATATATTAATATATATAGTAAAGCACATAGGGGTACAGTTATGGATACTCTTTAGACATAACCAAATACCTGATGGGATTGGTTTTCTGGGTTTGAAGGCTTAGGACTATAGTCTCATGGGACAACTCAGTCTATTGGCATAATATAGTTCATAAAGTTTATGTTCTACTGCCTAGTTTGGTAAGTAGTGTCTTGGGTCTTAAAAGCTTGAAAGCAGTCTTCTAAGGTACAGCTTTTAGCCTCTACTCATCCAGAACAAAAGAGGTAGAAGGAAACCCAAGGCTCAGAAGAAACAGTCTACAGTACTGTCTACATGAACCGCAGCCTCATCCACTCTGAGACCAGAGGAACTAGATGGTGTCTAGCTACCATAACCACACATTACAATCAGGACTGCAGTAGATGAATCCTGATCACATGGGAGAAAAATGTGGAATAGAACCACAAATTCTTAAAAAAAAAAATTCAGAGTCTCTGGAGGACTTCCCAGGACTATTGCCCTGAGATATTCTTTAAACCTTAAACAGAAACTATACCGAGTTCACCTTGTGGCTAGATAACATATGGCTCACAAAATTAAAAAGTCACCAACAGATACTGTGTTTCCTTAAAAATCACCTGCATGAGACCAAATGGTCAACAATTACTTAAAAGAGAGAAAATGGTAAGGGAGCAGGGAAACTGGTTTATTGGAAATGAAACCACCAAAATGAAAACAATGCTCATACATTGTGAAGAATGTTACCAGTGTCACCGAACAATTGCTGTAAAAAATTGTTGAGTAGGAACCTAATCTGCTGTGTACACTTTCACTGAAAACACAAAAACTTATTATTTTAAAAAAATTTTTAAACTAACTTTAAATTTTTTTTTTTTAATTGTGATTTGGGTGAAGATTTACAGAGAAAATTCACTTTCCATACAGGAGTTCACATATACTTTGTCTCATGACATTGACCACAGTTTACCACAATGCAACAGCTCCCCACCCACTTCATCCCCATAGTTACCTTTTCCCAGTGGCCATCTCTCCATGGACTCCTGCCCCCTGAGCTGTCTCCCTGTGCATAGGCAGCCCTTCTTTCTCAATGATTGTTCTCTCCAAGGCGTGTATCTACCTCAGGTAAATGTTCAGCTCATATGCCTGTCTT
>NW_006921963.1:2120991-2140612 GCF_000298275.1 Orycteropus afer afer
TGTCATACCTTTTCAGTCTTGCAGGTCCAGAGGGTCCTTGAGGTTGCTGGAAAGCAGAACGTGTTCTTAAGTTTGTGAGAGCACTGTCTCTATAAATATCCAAAATAGTCAAGCTGCTTTTAGACCTTCAAAATGGCAGCATCCTCTAGACCGGCAAAAGTCCATAGCTCAGCCCGCCTTTCTCTTCACCTTCTCCATTTATTCCCCAGCCACCAGACTGCCTCCATTCAGTCCCTGGCTAGCAGGGCTGATTTTTAGATTAATTCTTAAGTCCTACCAGCACTCGGGAATCTCCATGCTGTCTGTGCCGTCAGGATCGCTTAGGATCTCTGCCAGACTGTAGCTCCATGTGTCTCCTTTTTTGGTATTTTCATGCAAATTCTTCTGCTAGTTGGGGTTTAGTCCACTCCTATATCCTTCCCTTCAAGACTCAGGGGTTCAGGATTATCTTCTGTGTCTGTGTTAATTGTTTTCCCTTTTGTTTGTTGAAGAGGTTCTGTGCAGTCTTTCTGCCTAGTCCACCGTCTTGCTGGAACTCCGCAAATATTTTTTAGAACTAGTTTCCCTGATTGGAAAAGAATGAGTGATCATTTTTTTAAATTTAGAAAATTTAGAAAAATTTAAAATAGTAACCAAAAAGACAGTTTTTATCCTACCAGTTAGAGGTATTTAAAATGAGTCCAGAAAAATGGCCCTGGAACAAATTATTCAGAGTGGATGATGAATAGTGCAGAACTTGTGAAAATACTGGCATAAAACTTTGACTCGTTATGGAAATAGACAAGTAGGAAATTGTCAAAGGGTATTTTGTAAGTAGAAGTACACTATTTTTGCAAAGATTGTTAGTGGTAAAAAAAAATTGATCAATATTTTGTTAGGCATCATTCCAATGCAAAAAGAAAAAAGTAATTAAGTATTGAAAGTAGTGGTTCCATTTCAATCAAAGATTCTGTAGAAGATTCTCAATCAAAAGAGAAAAAAATGTGAAACAGAATTTTAAATTCTTAGAATTCTATTCCAGACTTTCTTCCATCATTGAGGTGAACACACACACAGATACCATGAGGTATCTTTAAACCTTAAACAAACTATGCCCTGAAGTCATCTTTAAACCAAACAGTAGTTTTACTTTATAAAGAACTTTTTTTGTCATGAGCATTGTTCTCTTTTAAAGAATTTCTGTTTGTGATCATATTGATAGCAGCAACTGAAAAGGTTAGATGAGAAGCTTAGGGGACAGTGAGTTTATGTTAATAGTGGTGGAATAATTTGGGAAAGAATAGTGAGAGTGCTGCACAACTTGAAGATATCACTGAGTTGTACATACAGACATTGATTGGTGTATGTTTTACTGTGTGCATTCTCAACAACAATAAAATAAAACTATACTAGCTTCAATAAGTATTGATCCGTTTCCTACTATGTGGGAAAGACTAAATAAATACAGCAATAGCGCTTACATTACAAGGCCAGTTACCTGGGCTGTCCCATGACTCATGACCCTAAACTGCCAAACCAAGGAACAAAATCCTACGAGGTTTTTGGTTGTACATCAGTAGTCACAACAGCTATTCTTGGTTGTTGCTGTTGTTCTAAATATATATACCACACAGCTTTTGCCAGTTCAACTTTTTCAGCTATGCAACCCTTTCCCTAATCAATGCAATTTTTCCATGACTATTAACCCCCTTTTTCCCACCCCTGGTAACCACTAATATATACTTTGGCTAATGACATTGAGCATCTTCTCATGTGTTTGTTGGCCATTTGAATGCTATCTTTGGTGAAATGTCTATTCAAGTCCTTTACCCATTTGACTGTTGGGTTATTTGTCTTTTTGTTGTTCAGTTCCCAGAGGTTTTTTTAAAATACATTTTTGTTACTAGATTCTTATTGAATATATGGTTTCCAAAGATAACCCTCTAGTTGGTAGCTTATCTATTCACTTTTTTGGATTTGTTGAGACTTTCTGTTTCCTCTTTTGTCAGTTTTAGTATGTTGCATTTCTAAGAATATGTCCCTTTCATCTAGATTATTCCAATTTGTTGTCATACAGTTGTTCATAATCTTCTTTGATAATTCTTTTTGTTTCTGTCAGGTCAATTGTAATGTCCACTCTTTCATTTTTTATTTTGGTTATTTGTATCTTTTAGTTTCTTTGTCATCTAGCTAAAGGTTTGTCAACTTTAGCTTTTCAAAGAACCAACTTCTGATTTTATTCATTCTCTCTTATTTTTCTGTTTTATCTATTTATGATCTTATCTTTATTTCCTTTCTTCTGGTAGGTTTAGGCTTAATTTGCTCTTCTCTTTCTGGTTCCTGGAGTTGTAGAGTTAGGCTGTTGATTTGAGCTTTTCTTTTTTCCTGTAGGCATTTATTGCCGTAAGTTTCCCACTGAGTACTGCTTTCACTGCATCCTATAAGTTTTGGTATGTTGCATTCATTTTCATTTGACTTTAGGAAATTTGTGATTTCTTCCTTGACTCATTGGTAGTTTAATAGTGTGTTGTTTAGTTTTCATTTGTTTCTTCAGAGTGGGTTTTTATTATTATTATTATTAATTTCTAGCTTCACTTCCTGTGGTCATAGAAAAATACTTTGTATGATTTCATTCTTTTTAAATTTATCAAGATGTGCTTTGTGACTTGCTTTGTAACATGTGGTCTGTCCTGGAGAATGAGCCATGTGCACTGAAGTGGAAGGTATATATGCTGTTTTTGAGTGGAGTGTTCTCTATGTCTGTTAAATCAAGTTGGCTTAGTGTCATTCAGGCCTTCTGTTTCCTTGTTGATATTCTTTCTAGATGTTCTTCTTGAAATCAATATGTTAACAGGGTAAATAAACAGTTTACAGAGCACTTCCAGTAATTGCTAATTTGGGTTTCCCCCTTTAGAGATTTTTAAAGAGGGTTTAAAGAGCCCTGAGGTCCATGAGTGGAACAATGATTTATGCTCAGGAGCTCTGGTAGCATAGTGGCTAAGACACTTGCCTGCTAACCAGATGGCTGGCGGTTCAAACCCACCAGCCACTCCTCGGAAGGAAGGTTGGGCAATCCTACTTCCGTAGTGATACTGCCTCGGAAACACAAGGAGGGGTCGCTATGAGTCAGGGCTGACTCGACGGCACATAACAACAACAACAACGACAATAAAGGTTAGTGGTTCAAACAAGCCCGGTGGCATTTCAGAAAAAAGCCTGGCACTCTGCATATATAAAGATTGCTGTTGTCTGCCATCAAGTCAATTCTGACTCAGTGACCATATAGGGCAGAGTAGAAGTGCCCCATAGGATTTCCTAGGGTGTAATCTTATGGGGCTAAGGCACTTGATTGCTAACCAGAAGGCTGGCGGTTCAAACCCACCAGCCATTCCTCGGAAGGAAGGTTGGGCAATCCTACTTCTGTAGTGATACTGCCTCGGAAACCCAAGGAGGGGTCGCTATGAGTCAGGGCTGACTCGACGGCACATAACAACAACAACAACGACAATCTTATGGGAGCAGATTACCACACCTTTTAACTTGCAGAGCCACTGGTGAGTATGAACTGCTGATCTTTCAGTTAGCAGCCGAGTACTTAATCATTGTGCCACCAAGGTTCCATCCCCATAAAGATTACAGCCAAGAAACATGAAGGGAGCAGTTCTATTCTGTGACATTGTGGTCATCAGATTCATTTAAGTTTTGTAACTAGGAAATTTTGGCATTTGAATTACCTTTAAGATGCTGTTTGCTCAACTATCAAACAATGATAAGAATGCTTGTACTACACTGGTTTAGGATTGCTCCAAGGGGGTGAGATTATGGAAGTATATATTTGCACAGTATAAATTATTGCATAGTTTATTTCATTTATTCATGTTTTAAGAACTATAGTAATAGAAGAATCTTAGTTCTGAAAATATAAATCCTTTTGATTTACTGGAAAGTAGATTTTACAAATAAGCCAAGCTTTTAATAGTGGAATTATAGGCAGTTTTTGTTTTCATATTCATGCTTTTGAGTGCATGTATGTTTTCTAAATTTCCTACAGATAAAATATATTACTGTAATCAGAGGAAGGAGGTTTTTCAAGTGTAACAGGAAGTATTTCTTCACTATGGTAGAAGGTCATTTTGATAAAAAAAATTCAGAGGTTATGGCTATAACCCACAACAACATAAGGATAATCCCAACACTGTTTAAAAGCCAAATTTCCATTTAATTTCTTATGCATTCTTAGTTTGGACTATGTATATATTTTCTTGCATTTCAGGTCAGGATTCTATAAATTGCAAATGAGTATTGATATAATCCAACTGGAGTCTAGTTTCCAAAGGTATCCATAATTATAAAACCGAAAACACCAAACTCACTGCCATCAAGTAGAATCCGAGTCACAGTGACCCCTCCTGGGGTTTCCGAGGCAGTATCTCTATGGAAGTAGATTGCCCAACCTTCCTTCCAAGGAGTGGCTGGTAGGCTTGAACCGACAGCCTTCTGGTTAGCAGTCAAATGCCTTAGGCTATTTTTAAAATTTTGTACATAGCCTGAACCTTGTATTCGTCGTACTTGAGGTGACATTCTGTGCAACTTCCAAGACACACATATGATAATTTGATTGTTATTACTGTTGGTAGGTGCCGTTGAGTCAGCTCAAACTCAAAGAGACCCAATGTACAACAGAATAAAACACTGCCCGGGCCTGTGCCAGCCTCACAATTCTTGCCGTACTTGAGCCTATCATTGCAGCCACTGTGTCAGTCCATCTCATTAAGGGCCTTTTCCTTTTTTGTTGACCCTCTACTTTACTAAGCATGATACCCTTCTCTAGGGAATGGCCCCTTCTGACAACACAACCAAAGTAGGTGAGACAAAGTCTGGCCATTCTCAATTCCAAGGAGCATTCCAGCTGCACTTCCAGGACAGACCTGTTAGTTCTTCTGGCAGTCCATAGTACTTTCAGCATTCTTCACCAGCACCACAACTCAAAAGCATCAACTCTTCTTCAGTCTTCCTTATACATCGTCTAGCTTTCACATGCATATGATGTGACTGAAAATACCATGGCTTGAGTTAGTCACACCCTAGTGTAGTGCCTAAGGCACTTGGCTGCTAACCAGAAGGCTGGCAGTTCAAACCCACAGGCCACTCCTTGGAAGGAAGATGGGGCAATCTACTTCCGTAGTGATACTGCTTCAGAAACCCAAGGAGGGGTTGCTATGAGTTGGGTCTGACTCAATGGCACATAACAACAACAGTCTTCAAAGAGATGTCTTTGCTCTTCAGCACTTGAAAGAGGTCTTTTGCAGCAGATTTGCCCAGTACAGTATGTTGTCTGATTTCTTGACTGCAGCTTCCATTGATGTTGATTATAGAACCAAGTAATAGGAAATCTTTGACAACTTCAGTCTTTATTTATAATGATGCTGCTTATTGGTCCAGTTGTGAGGACGTTTGTTTTCTTTATGTTGAAGTATAATCTATACTGCAGCCTGTAGTCTTTCATCTTCACCATTAAGTGCATCAAATCATCTTCACTTTCAGCAGGCAAGGTTGTGTCATCTGCACATCTCAGGTTGTTAATAGTCTGCTTCCAATCCTGATGCCACCTTCTTCTTCATAGTCCAGCTTCTCCGATTATTTGCTCAGCATAGAGATTGAGTAAGTATGGTGAAAGGCTGTAACCCTGACACACTCCATTCCTGATTTTAAACTATGCAGTATCCCCTTGTTCTGTTTGAACAGCAGCCTCCTAGTCTATGTACAGGTTCCTCATGAGCACAATTAAGTGTTCTGAAATTCTCATACTTCTCAATGTTATCCATGATTTGTTATGATGCACACAATTGAATGCTTTTGCACAGTCAATAAAACACAAGTGAACATCTCTCTGGGATTCTTTGCTTTCAGCCAAGAGCCATCTGACATCAGCAATGATATCCCTTGTTCCATGTCTTCTGAATCCAGCTTGCATCTCTGGAAGCTCTCTGTCAGTATACTACTACAACCATTTTTGAATTATCTTCAGCAAGATTTTACTTGTGTGTGATATTAATGATATTGTTCAATAATTTCCACAATGTGTGGGATTACTTTGCTTTAGAATGGGTACAAATATGGATCTCTTCCAGTCAGTTGGCGAGGTAGCTGTCTTCCAAGTTTCTTGGCATAGACGAGTAAGTGCCTCCAGTGTGGCATCCATTGAAACAGCTCAGTGGGGATTCTGTCAATCCCTGGAGCCTTGTTTTTCGCCAGTTCCTTCACTGCAGCTTTGACTTCTTCCTGGAGTATCTTGATCGTATGCCACCTTCTGAAATGGATGAACACAGACCACTTCTTTTTGGTACGATGACTCTGTGGATTCCCTCCATCTTCTTTTGGTGTTTCCTGTATCATTTGATATTTTGCCCGTAGAATCTTTCAGTTTTGCAACTTGAGGCTTAAACTTTTTCTTCAGTTCCTTCAGCTTGAGAAATACTGGGCATGTTCTTCCCTTTTGGTTTTTCTAACTACAGATCTTTGTACATTTCATTATAATAATTGACTTTGTCTTCTTGAGTTGCTCTTTGAAGTCTTCTGTTCAGCTCTTTTATCTTGTCATCTCTTCCATTTGTTTTAGCTACTCTCCATTCAACAGCAGGTTTCACATTTTTGCCTAAATTTTGCCTCCTTGCCCTGTATTACCCAGTTTTACTTTTCTACTGTTTAATATTAGTTCTTAGTGACTTGCTCTTTCAAAAAAAGAAAAATATAAATAATAACAGATTTCAGTGTATCCATTACCTCTATTGAACCCAGACATTTTGTCAAATTTGCTTAATTTTAAAAGAAACAAAATATTACCACCACCATTGAAGCCTTCCCCAGAATGGGCCTCGGTCCTAAATTGGTATTTCACAATTGGCTGTTCTCATCAAACATTTTTGAGTATCATCTACATGAGCCTGAGACATACCAACCGCCTTTACTTTACAGGCCATGTGAAGAGAGATGAAGTAGTGATACTGTTGTACTCAAGCTCTTTTTGGCAGTCATATTTGAGTCCAGTCAAGTTTACCTGAGGCTGTGTATCAAAGATTCTGAATCAAGAAAATGAGAACATTAGATGTGTATCTCTACTTTTAAATGAATGATGGAAATAAGCTAACCCATTACCTTCTAGATTCAGATAAAGTTTGAGAAATAGTAATTTGATGTTTCAGTGACCAACCCTTAAAACCCAGCGTTTGATACATAGAGTTAGGATGCTCCGGCCTTACATTATTAGTATTTGCTTAGAGATCTGATATTTTTCTTTTAAATTGCTTAATAATTTAGTCAGACTTCTTTGTAGGTGACCTACCTCAAATTCCTGGAGAAGCGAAGGGCTTTTCTAATTAGCTTTGATTTAATATAATAAGATTAAGCGCCTACCTAGTGAAAATAAGCTCCCTGTACTTAAAGCCAAATCCTCTAAGACCAAAACATCACAAGTTCTTCCTAAATGGTTTCATTGTTTTGTTTTGTTTTTAATCACAGGCTTTCCAAATGAGAATCTTCTGTAGATTATTTCATGGCCTCCCTGTCCCTACATCTGGAGCTCTGGTGGCCCAGTGCCTAAGGCATTTGACCGCTAGACAGAAGTTTGGTGGTTCAAACTTAGCAGCTGCTCTGCAGGAGGAAGATAGGGCAATCTACATTTATAAAGATTTGTAGTTGTGTCAAGTTGGACCCTGATGGGTTTGAACCGCCAGCCTTCTAGTTAGCAGTCAGGTACCTTAGGCACTACGCTACCAGAGCTCCCTTATAAAGATTTACTGCCTTGGAAACCCAGAGGGTGTTGCTATGAGTTGGAATTGACTCAATGGCTGTGGGTTTGGTTTTTTTGTTGTTGTTCTGTACTTATTTACATATTGGGTAGTGTATGTTGACCACCACTGTAATTTGAATATTGTATCTAAAAAACAGACAGACAACAGTTTGGGACCCAGATAGTAGCTGGTAGCAATTGTAAATTCAGATTACTGTGGATATTGGTGCCATGGAAATAAACGCAAAGAAAAAATTCATAAATGGAGAAGGAGAGAGAGAGAGTTAGTGGCTAATAGGCTCTTTTTTTAAAAAATGGCTATAACCAAAGCCCTTCCCCAAATCTTTCCACTAAATCTCCCTCTAGGAATCGTAGTGGCGCAACAATTAAAGAGCTTGGCTACAAACCAAAAAGTTGTTAGTCTGAACCCACCTACCGGCTCCCAGAGAGAAAGACCCAGTTATCTACTTGCATAAAGATAACAACCTGCAAAACCCTATGAGGCAATACTGCTTTGTCACATGGGGTCGCTATGAGTTGAAATTGACTTGACAGCAACTAATAGCAACAATAACAGACATTTCAACAGTCTAGGTTATAGTACAGAGTATAATAAGCCAGGTCTAGAAATTACCATCAAGCTAGTATTTTTTTTTTCAGGTCCTGCTGTGTCAGGACCAGACATACAAGAGCCTTCTCTTCTTTGAGGAGGGTTAGGAATAAACAATAATCAAAAATAATCAAATCCCTACTTTCCCATATCTCAGTTTAGTTCTGATTATCAGCTGTCCATGTGCCACTTCTCTAACCCTAAGCCACCAGAGCTAGATCATATTTCAAGTTAAAAGGATACCATCCTTCAGACTAACAAGTTGCAAGATACCAGCCACAAACTCGGGAGTCTACACAGTACTCTAACATCTGACCTGCTGTCTGCAAATTCGGGGTTTCCCTCTACTACTTCAGGATGTCAGATATGCTCAGGAGTTTCCCCTGGGATCCCTTACTTCTGACCTGCTGGTTCCCACACCCCCTGTGGGCTCAAGAATTTGTTGGAATGACTCACAGTACTCAGGAAGGCTCATCCCCACTGGAGGAGAACAGTGTAAAGGACCTGAAGTAGGGAGGAGCTTGCCTTAGAGTGAGGCAACTCCAGAGTTTTATGGTAAAGTTACCCCCTGAGTAAAATAAGGAAGAATCAATACCTAACAGATGGAGTTAGAAAAAGCATTTAGGAGATAATTGGGAAAAATATTCCTGCAGAAACATAACATGATATAAAAGTGTTATCTCTTAGAAATATATAAATATGTATACTTGAAATAAGATGTCATGGATTTGTTTTAAAATAATTGGGGATGGGTAGCAACTGGGATCTTAAAAGCTTGCAAGCGGCCATCTAGATGCAACAATGGGTCTCTCTTGTCCAGAGAGAAGAAAAATGAAGAAAATCAAAGACACGTGGAAACAATTAGTCCAGGCGACTGGTACGCCCATGAGAACCTCAGCCTATATGATTAGGAGACCAGAAGAACTAGATGGTACCCGGCTACCACTATCAGCCACTCAGAGGGGGATCTCTGTAGGAGATCCTGGATAAAATGGGAGAACAATGTGGAACAAAACTCAAAATCATTTAAAAAAAAAGAAAAGGACCAGTTTTGCTGTGGTCTGATAGAGCCTGGTGGAACCACTGAGACTATGGTCCCTAGCGGCCCTGTAGATCTGGAATTGAGCCCACTTCTGTGGCTTCCAGCCAAACAAAAGACAGGCATATGAGCTGAACATTTACATGAAGTAGATATACCCCTTGAGAGATCAGTCATGGGAGAATAGAAGGGCTGTGTATTAAGAGAGAGACAGCTCAGGGGCAGGAGTGTATGGGAGGGAAGGACACAGGGAAGAGGTAATTATGCAGAGGAAGTAGGAGGGGAGCTGTTGCATTGTGGTAAATTGTAGTCAATGTCTTGAGACAAAGCATATGTGAGCTGCCGTATGGAAAGTGAATTTGTTCTCTAAACTTTCCACCCAAATCACAAAAATAGTTTTTTTAAAAAAAAAAGGGCTGGGAAGAGTAGAGGAGTAGAAATGAAGCTAGACTGGCCATGTATTGATAATTGTTGAAAGTGGATGATAATAATTTTCTTTTTATTAACTCATTTTCTCTTCATTTGTATACTGTATCTATAATGTTGTTGTTGTTGTTATATGCCGTCGAGTCGGCCCCGACTCATAGCGACCCCTCCTTGGGTTTCCGAGGCAGTATCACTACGGAAGTAGGATTGCCCAACCTTCCTTCCGAGGAGTGGCTGGTGGGTTTGAACCGCCAGCCTTCTGGTTAGCGGTCAAGTGCCTTGGGCACTATGCTACCAGAGCTCCTTTTCATATGCTAGCTAGCATATAAAGTACTGTTTTCAAAATACAGGCAATATTTAGGTGGACTAACAACAACAACAACAACAGGAGATTTAGGAAGGAGCACTCAAAGTTAAGGTGAGTATGTAACTTCAGGGGATTATTACTACAGGAACATGTCAAAATATCACATGGTAAGGAATGCTGCTGTGATACAGTTAATATATAACTTAATCTTCGTGAATAACTTTAGCTAAACTAAGTCCTAAGAAGGGAAATGGTAAATTAAGCTTAAGAGTCATTATCCAGGTCAATTCGTAATATTTCCTAGGTCCAAGAGAAAGAGACACTGGCTTGGAGCAAATTTTCCATGTCCAAGATCAACATTTCTCAAATAAGTGTCATCTTGTACCATTAGTACTAGTACCACCTGGAGCTTTGCTAGAAGTGTGGAATCCTGACTCTGCTCAGTCTCAGTCACAGCTTTTGGGAAAAGAGGCCCAGGTTGCTACATTAATAGTCACCCAAGTGAATCTTAGCTCATGTACAGTTAGAGAGCTGTAACATAGTGACCCCTTCCTTGGGTGGATTGCCCAACCTTCTTTCCGAGGAGTAGCTGGTGGGTTTGAACCGCCAGCTTTCTGGTTAGCAGCCAAGTGCCTTAGGCACTGTGCTACCAGAGCTCCTACACATTCCATATCTTCCTCCTATTCTTGACTCTCCTTCTTCCTCTGTTGCTGCAGATGCCTAGAGACCATCTAGTTGTACCTTGAATGGCCACTTGCAAGCTTTTAAGACCCCAGGTACTATGCAGTGAGCTAGGAGGTAGAACAGAAGTGTTAAACATGTTGTTAAGTCAATTAACTGAGATTTCCCATGAAATCATAACCCTGAACCTTCAAAACAAGAAACCAAATCCTATATTTGGTTGTACATAAAGTAGCCTCAGTAGCTACTCTTTTTTTTTTTTTTTTTTGTCATTGTTGTCAGTACATCATTTACACCACTTGTGCCAATTCAGCTTTTTACAAGTGTACAACTTACTGACAGCAATTCCATTAATAGGCTCTGCAACCCTACCTTTAACCAATTAGATTTTTCTATGACTATAAACTGAAAGTCAGTACTCCATAAGCAATAACCGCTGCTTTGTCTTCTCTCTTTCACTCAGGTAACCACTAATAAACTTTAGTCCCTATCCATTTACCTATTCTTGTCTTTTTGTATAAGTGAGATCATATAATATTTGTCCTTTTGTGATTGACTTATTTCATTCATGGTAATGTCTTCTTGCTCCATCCATACCATGTATCAAGACTTCATTTCTCTCACTGAGTAATTCCATTGTGTGTGTATATCACATTTTGTTTATCCATTCATTTGTTGATGGGCATTTAGGTTGTTTATACCTTTTGGCTGTTGTGAATAGTACTGTAATGAACGTTGGTATACAAGTCTCTGAGTCCCGGCTTTCAAGTTTTTTGAGTATATACTTAGGAGTGAAATTGCTGGATCGTAAAGCAGATCTATTTTTAGGTTTCTTTTATTATTTATTTATTTTATTTAAGGGTTTGTTTTACATTCAACGTTACGTGTACATTTTTCACTCCTCATTTACCATGCCCAACCCTAAACCAGACTCCTCCCCTCCCTGCCCAGTAACCCTTCCCCCGTGCCTCTCATAGTTATGCACTCCTGTTTGTCCTGCATTTCCTCCATGTGAATGTTGCCCCTCTGTTGCTCCTCTGGTGGTCTGTTGCTCCAAGGGATGCATTTCCATACAGTTTGTGGATACGCCACCCTGGGTTGAGTGATCTGCATGTACATCTTGTTAACTGTTGGGCTGTGAGACAGGCCCTGGGAGTGAGTTTTATTCCAGGCCCAGAATGTATCCCAGGGCCATAGTATTGGGGGTCTCACCAGACTCCATCTGACCAGTAATTCTGGTCATTATTGAGTTTTTGGATTTTGCTGCATGTTTTCCCTCCCACTCTATCCAGGATCTCCAGATTTGATCCTCTCCTGAGTGGTTGGCATTGGTAGCCAGGCACCATCTAGTTCTTCTGGTCTCGAAGGCCATTGTGTCCTAGGGCTGATTGCTTCCAAATGCCCCCCCCCCTTTTTTGCACTCTTCTTCACTTCCAATGACAGGTGACCATTAGCTGCATCTTAGATGGCCACTTGAAAGCTTTTAAGACTTCAGTCGCTACTCACCAATGTAGGATGAGGAACAAGGCTTTTATGTATTATGTTGTGCTAATTGAGTCTGGTGTCCCCCAGTACTATGGTCCTGAGACAGTAGAGTAGTCTGTGAGGGATTACTCTGTGTCTGTCTTCTATTGTTTCTGTAAGGAATGCAGGTATTTTGTATCACTGGTATCTGTGCAAGATTAGTCTGTGCTGAGTCTATCCTTGGTCTACAGTATACTCCTGTTCACTGACCCCCATCTGATCCTCTCAGGCGTTTATGTTTTATCTGTAGCCTGGTGTTCGGTGTTAATGGTAATGCAGTATTGTGGGCACACTGGTTGGTATTAGCATCTGTCATCTGTCTCCTATGTGCTCAATTCAGTGTCCTCCCTTTTCCTAATGTTATCATGGTGGTCACAAACTCTTTCCATATATCCCTCCCCTTACCCACGTCAGTGTGTGGGCCCCAACTAGCCTGGAATTAATCCCTCTCCTTCCCTCCTCACCATGGTAACCTACAAAGTGAGTCCCCTTTCGCAAGCAAACCCTTCTTTGTCTTTTCACAGTAATGGCCTCATACAGTTTTTGTCCTGTGATTGACTTATTTCACTCAGCATAATGTCCTCCAGGCTCATCCACATTGTGAGATGATCCATGTGTACCTCATTGTTCTTTAACATAGGATAGTATTCCATTGTGTGCATGTACCATAATTTGGTTATCTACTCATCCGTTGATAGGCATTTAGGTTGTTTTCATCTGTTTGCTATAGTGAATTGTGCTGCAATGAACATATGTACATATGTCTGTGTGTGCGCTGTCTCTCACCTCTTTAGGATATATTCCTAGTAATGGAATTGCTGGATCAAATGGTATTTCTATTTTCAGTTTTTTAAGGAAACACCATACCGTATGCCACAATGGTTGTACCATTTTTCAATCCCACCAGCAGTGCACAAGAGTTCCAATCTCTCTACAACCTTGCCAGCATTTGTTATTTTCCAACCTGTTGAACTTTGCTATTATAGCTGAGGTGATATGATCTCTCATCGTTGTTTTGATTTGCGTCTCTCTAATGACTAATGATTGTGAGCAATTTCTCATGTTTGTTGGCTGCCAGTTTATCATCTTTGGTGAAGTGTCTGTCCAAGTCTTTTGCCCATTTGTGAATTGGGTTATTTGTGTTTTTAGTGTTGAGGTGTTGAAGTTTTCTATAGATTTTAGAGATAAGTCCTTTATCAAATATGTCATAGGCAAATATTTTCTCCCAATCTGTAGGTTCTCTTTTTACCCTTTTGACAAAGTCTTCTGATGTGCATAAAATTTAATTTTTGAAAGGTCCCAGTCATCTAGCTTCTCTTCTACCTCCTGTGCATTCAGAGTTATGCTTGATAGTCTATTTATGCCGTAAATTAGGGCCCCCAGATTTGCCCCTGTTTTACCTTTGATGAATTTTATAGTTTTGGGTTTTACATTTATGTCTTTGATCCAGCTTGAGTTTGTTTTTGTGTACGGGGTGAGGTATGGGTCTTGTTTCATTTTTCTGCAAGTGAATATGCAGTTTTGCCAGCACCATTTGTTAAAGAGGCTGTCTCTTCCCCATTTAATGGGTTTTGGACCTTTGTCAAAGATCAGCTGTCCATAGATGGATGGGTCTATATCTGGGCTTTCAATTCTTTTCCATTGGTCTATCTGTCTATCATTGTACCAATACCATGCTGTTTTGACTACTGTGGCTGTATAGTAGTTCTTAAGTAGATCTGTTTTTAGTTTTTTGAGAAACTGCTGCACTGTTTTCCACAATGGCTGTACCATTTTGCATTCCCATCAGCAATGGGTAAGAATTCCAATTTCCTCACATCCTCACCAATATTTGTTATTTTCTGTTTCCCCCCAAATCCTAGACATCCTGGTAGGAGCGAAATGGTTTCTAATTGTGGTTTTGATTTGCATTTCTCTGATAACTATTGACATTGGCATCTTTTCATGTGTTCAGTCACTATTTGAATGTCCTCTTTTTTCAGTTGTGTTTTAGGTGAATGCTTGCTTATACAGCAAATTTTGTTTCTCATTCAACAATCCATACACAAATTGTTATTGTGACATTAGTTGCTATCCCCGCAATATGCCAGGACTCTCCTCATTTCTACCCTGCCTTCCCCGTTTCCATTCCTCCAGTTTCCCTGCCCCTCTTTGCCTTCTCATCTTTGCCTTTGGACAAATGTTGCCCAGTTAGTCTTTGGGCTTTTTTAATTGATTGTTCTAAGAAGCACATTCCTCAGGAGTGTTAACTGTTTATTTAATAGGCCATTCTATTGTTAGAATGAATGTAGTGGCTTCGGTTCCAGAATAAAAGGGTGTCTTAGGGTGATAGTCTCAGATGTTCTGTCAGTTTCTATTGGCGCAATAAGCCTGGTCTTTTTTTTATGAATTTCCATTTTGTTCTATATTTTCCTCTCATTCTAACTCGGACCTTGACTGGGATTTTATATTGCATCCCTGGGCAGAGAGGTAAACAGTGGTAGCTGGGCACCAGCTAGTTCTCCTGGTCTTAGGCTAGAGAAGGCTATGGTTCCTGTGAGCCATTAGTCCTGTGGACTAATTATTTCTTGAGTCTTTGATTTCCTTCACTCTCCTTTGCTCCAGAATGAAGGAGACAGATAATTGTATCTTAGATGGCTACTTACAGGCTTTTAAAACCCCAGATACTACTCTCCAAACTAGGATATAGAATGCTGTGTTTGTGAACCATGTGTGCCAGTTGACCTAAATGTCTCTCATTGAACATCTTCTTTGGTGAAATGTCTATTCAATTCCTTTGCCTATTTTATAATTGGGTTATTTGTCTTTTTGTTGTTGTCAAGGTTTTATATATATTTTGGTTATTAGAATCTTACTGAATTTGTAGTTTCCAAAGATAGTCTCCCAGTGGGTAGCTTGTCTTTTTACTTTTTAGTAAAGTCTTTTGATGAACAGAAGTTTTTCATTTTTATGAGGTCCCAATTATTTATTTTGCTTTGTTATTATATTAGATAATCACAAAAGCGAGGCCTGCAGCATTGCCCCTGCATTTTCTTCTAAGAATTTTATGGTTTTAGTTTGCACATTCAGGTCCTTAATCCATTTTGATTTGTGTGTGTGTGTGTGTGTGTGTGTCGTATGATGCATGGGTCCTGTTTCATTTTTCTGCACATGGAAATCCAGTTTTTCCAGCACCATTTATTGAAGAGATTCTTCTTTCCACATTGAATGGTCTTGGGACCCTTGTCAAAAATTAGTTTACCATGGATGTGTAGGTTTATTGTAGACTCTCAATTCTATTCTGTTGGTCTGTGTGTTTATTGTTATACCGGTACCAGGGTATTTTGATTATTGTAGCTGTATAATATGTTTTAAAATCAGGAAGTATGAGTTCTCCTACTTTGTTTTCTTTCAACATTGCTTTAGCTATTCAGGACTTCTTGGCATTCCATATAAAGTTGAGGATTAGTTTGTCCATTTATGTAAAGAAGGGTGTTGGAATTTTGTGCAGGATTGCATTGAATCTATAAATTGCTTTGGTTAATATTGATGTCTTAATATTGTCTTCTAATCCATGAACATGGAATATCTTCAATTTATTTAAGTCTTCTTTCATCTCTTTAAACAGTTGTTCTGGTTACCTTGTGCCACTCCAACAGAAAAATACCACAAATGGGTGGATTTAACAAACAGGAGTTTATCCTTTTACAGTATAGGAGGCTGGAAGTCTGAGTTCAAAATGCCAGCTCTAGGGGCTGGGTGAAGGCCTCTCGACCTTGGGCTTCAGCTCTGGTTCTTGCTCCTAGCCCACTGAAACTGGAGGCTTCTCTTCACTCAGGCAGCTGCTGGCTGCTGAGGCTGACAAACGCACGGTCAACAAATAAAATGGCATAGTCCCAAGATTACCAAACAATATGGCAGGCCACTAGTTCAAATCCAGAGATAGTCCCAAGGTCGGTATGAAACATGGCAGGCTGCTGAATGAAGACTCAGCTACATGCAGGGTCAAAGCATGCCAAAAAGCTTCCAACCATTCCCAAAGCTTCTCCTTTTATACTGGAAGCAGACCACATCCCTAGGGCCACTACTTAGCTGTTCCAGTAGATTCCACCATGGAGCTGATTACCAGTCTCATCATGGGTAATAACTATATCCAGCTGCCCAGTCTCTCAAAACCAGGCCCAGCCAAGCTGACGCAGAACCTTAACTACCACAGCAGTGTTTTATAATTTTCATTCCTGGCTTAACTTTATTCCTAGGTACTTGAATCTCTTGTTGTTGTTATTGTTGTTATGTGCCATAGAGTTGGACCCGACTCATAGCGACCCCTCCTTGAGTTTCCAAGGTGGTATCACTACAGAAGTAGATTGCCCGACCTTCCTTCTGAGGAGTGGCTGGTGGGTTTGAACCACCAGCCTTCTGGTTAGCAGTCAAATGCCTTAGGCACTACACCACCATCTCTTAGATGCTATTATGTATGGAATTGTTCCCTAATTTACATTTCTGATTTTTCACTGCTGGTTTATAGAAACTTAACTGATTTTGGTTTGTTGACCTTGTATCCTGCAACTTTGCTAAATTTGTCTATTAGCTTTAGAAGCTTTTTTGCAGACTCTTTGAGATTTTTTCTATTTAAGATTGTGTCATCCCAATTAGAGATAATTTTACAATTTTACTTCTTCTTCTCCGGTCTTTGTAGTTAGGTTGTTTGGTGCGGTCGAGTCAGTTCTGACTCATAGTGACCCCATGTCCAAAAGACCAAAACTCTGCCTGATTTGGCACAGTCCCCACGGTCATTGCCATCTTTGAGCCCATTGTTGTAGCCATTCTGTCAGTCCATCTTGCTGAAGGTCTTTCTCTTTTTTCACTGATCTCTGCTTTTTCAAGCATGATGTTCTTGTCCATAGAATACTCTCTTCTGACAACATGTCCAAGGTGTATGAGACGAGGTGTCGCCATCCTTGCTTCTAAGGCGCATTCTGGCTGTACTTTTTCCAAGACAGATTTGTTCATTCTTCTGGCAGTCCAAGGTATATTCATTATTCTTCACCAGTGCCATAATTCAAAGGTATCCATTTTTCTTCGGTCTTCCTTACTTATTGTTCAGCTTTCACATGCATATGAGGCAATTGAAAATACCATGGCTGGGTCAGGCCTACCTTAGTCCTCAAAGTAACGTCTTTATGTTTTGTTTTTTCTTTTAACAGTTTAAAGAAATCTTTTGCAGTAGACATACCCAATGCAACGTGTCGTTTGATTTCATGACTGCTGCTTCCATGGGTATTGATTGTGGACCACGTAAAATGAAATCCTTATAAACACCTCCATTTATAATGATGTTGCTTACTGACCCTATTGGGAGGATTTTAATTTATATTAAGGTGTAACCCATACTGAAGGCTGTAGTCTTTGATCTTTATCACTAAGTGCTTCAGATCCTCTTCATTTTGAGCAAGAAAGGTTGTCACTGCATATCACAGGTTGTTAATGAATCTTCCTCCAGCCCTGATGCCTCATTCTACAATAAATTTGCTCAGCACACAGACGGAGTAAGTGTGGTGAAAGGATACAGCCCTGAGGGACACCTTTCCTGATTTTAAACCGCCTTGTTCTGTTTGAATGACTACCTCTTAGTCTATGTATAGATTCCACACAAGCACAGTTAAGTGTTCTGGAATTCCCATTCTTCAAATGTTATCCATAATTTGTTAAAACGCACAGTTGAATGCCTTTGTTTAGTCAGTAAAACAGTTAAACATCTTCTGGTGCTGTATGCTTTCAGCCAAAATCCGTCAGCAATGATACCCCTTTTCCACGTCCTCTTCTGAATCCAGCTTGAAGTATCTTCAGCAAAATTTTACTTGCATATGATACTAATGATATTGTTTGATATTTTCCACATTCTGTTGCATCATCTTTCTTTGGAATAGGCACAAATATGGATCTCTTCCAATTGGTTGGCCATGTAGCTGTCTTCTAGATTTCTTGGCATAGATGAGTGACTACTTCAGCATTGCATACATTTGTTGAAGCACCTGTTTTGGTATTCCATAAATTCTTGGAGTCTTCTTTTTGCCAGGGAGCTCTGGTGGCATAGTGCCTAAGGCATTTGACTGCTAACCAGAAGACTGGCGGTTCAGACCCACCAGCCACTCCTTGGAAGGAAGATTGGAGAATCTACTTCCGTAGAGATAACTGCCTCGGAAACCCAAGGAGGGGTTACTATGAGTTGAAATCAACTTGAGGGCAGTGTTTTTTGAGTTTTTCTTTTTGCCAATGCCTCCAGTGAATCTTGGACTTCTTCCTTTAATCCTTTTGGCTCTTTATCATTTGCTACCTCCTGAAGTAGTTAAATGTTGACTAATTCTTTTTGATGTAGTCACTCTGTGTATTCTCCCATCTTCTTTTGATGCTTCCAGTGTTGTTCAATTTTTTGCCCATAGAATCCTTCAGTAATGCAACTTAAGGCTTAAATTTTTTTCTTCAGCTGTTTCAACTTGAGAAATGCTGAGCATGTTCTTCTCTCTCTCTCTTTTTTTTTAACTCTAGGTCTTTGTACATTTCATTATAATACATTGTCTTTGGAATCTTCTCTTCAGCTCTTTTACTTCATCATTTTTTCCTTTCACTTTAAGTACTCTACCTTCAGGAGCAAGTTTCAGCATCTCTTCTGACATCCCTTTTATACTTTTCTTTCTTTTTAATTTAAAACTTTTTGCTGTCTTCATATATGATGTCTTCCCAGGACTTGTCTGGTCTTTGATCATTGGTGTTTGGTGTGTGAAATTTATTCTTGAGATGGTCTCTAAATTCAAAAAACCAAAACAGTCAAACTGACTGCCATCAGGTCAATTCTGACTCATAGCAACCCCGTTTGGGTTTCTAAGGTGGTCAGTCTTTATGGAAGTAAATTGCCTAGTCTTCCTTCTGTGGAGTGGCTGGTGGGTTTGAACTGCCAACTTCTGGTTAGCAGTCAAATACCTTAGGCATTATGCCACCAGAGCTCCTTTCTCTAAATTCAGGTAGGATGTATTCAAGGTCATACTTTGGCTTTCATGGACTTGTTTTAATTTTCTTCAGATTCAGATTGAACCTACATATGAGCAGTCGATGTTCTGTTCTGGCCTTATTTTGACTGAAGACATTGAGCTTCTCCATCATCCCTTTCCACAGATGTAGTTGATTTGATTCGTGTGCATCTAGTGCAGTCCATGTGTATAGCCACCACTTATGTTGTTGACAGAAGGTATTTGCAATGAATAGATCATTGCTGTTGTTAGGTGCTGT
>NW_006921963.1:2144612-2146596 GCF_000298275.1 Orycteropus afer afer
AGATGGAAACAACCTAGGTGTCCATCAGCTGAAGAATTTACAACCAAACTATGGTACATACACACAGTGGAATACTCTGCAACCCTAAAGAATAACATAGAATCTGCAAAACACTGCATAATGTGGATGAACTTGAAGGACATTATGCTGAGTGAAATAAGTCAATCACAGAAGGACAAATATTTTATTAGTCCATTATTGTAAAAAGTCAAGGAATGGTTTATATATGGAAGGAAATTTTCTTTGTTGGTTACAATGGGTGGGAGGGGAGGGGAGGGAACACTGTTTGATAGGTAGAGACAAGTATTGATTTGGGTGAAGAAAAGGGCAGTGTACCAAATGTGAGTGATCACCACGGTGGCATTGAGGAAGAGGAAGACACAGAGAGGTACACGGGAGGTACAGGCAACAAAGAAGGACCCTTTTACACATACAGTACTGTGTTGTCAGTGAAGGCAAACATATATGGGTGGATAGATGGTTGGACAGGCTGAACTATTAGGTATGTCTGTGCAGGGCAGAGTGTGCCCAAGACCATGTATACGGTTGGCAGACAATGTTTCTACAAGTGTATTGGTATGTTCTGTAAGAATTCTTAGGTGAGCTGACAAGGGACAAGGTTGTAGTCACTTCTTGGGCACAGCCAGCTTCCCAGAGGGAGCGAGTAGTTGGACCTGTGGGCCTGGAACCATCGTTGCAGAGGACATCAAGCTCAATTGGCATAACATACTACACAAAACATTGTTCCACGTCCTACTTTGGCAAGTAGTGACTGGGATCTTAAAAGCTTGCAAGCAGCCATCTAGATGCAACAATGAGTCTCCCCTCGTCCAGAGCAAAGAAGAATGAAGAAAACCAAAGATTTATGGAAACAATTTGTCCAAGCGACTGGTACACCATGCGACCCTCAGCCTATATGACTATGAGACCCGAAGAACTAGATGGTGCCTGGCTACTGCTGTCAACCACTCAGAGGGGGTTCTATGTAAGGGATCCTGGATAGAGTGGGAGAACAATGGGGAACAAAAGTCAAAATCATTTGGGAAACAAAAAAGGGGGAGGGGGGACCAGGTTTGGTGGTCTGGGAGAGCCTGATGGAATCACTGAAACAATGGCCTCAAGCTGCCCTTCAGGTCTGGAATTGAATCCACAGAAGTGAATCCATATCCAGGCCTGAAGGATAACCCAGGGCCGTAGTCTTGGGGATTCCACCAAATTCTATCTGACCAGTAATTCTGGTCATTTTTGAATTTTGTTCCACATTTTTCCTTCCACTCTATCCAGGATCTCCAATTTTGATCCCTTTCTGAGTAGTTGGCATTGGTAGTCGGGCACCATATAGTTCATCTGGTCTCAGTGTCATGAAGGCTAAGGTTCTCGTGGTCCATCACATCTTTGAACTAATTCCTTCCAAATGGCTTTGCTTTTCTTTACTCTTCTTTGCTCCAGATGAGAAGAGATCAGTAGTTGCATCTTAGATGGCTGCTCTAAAGCTTTTAAAACCTCAGTCACTATTCATCAAAGTAGGTTGTAGAATAAGATTCACGGACTCTTTCCAATACCACCCTTCCCCTCACGCAAATCAACATGTGACCCCCAACTTGTCTGAAATTTTCCCTCCCCTTCCCCCGCATCTCTGGTAACCAACAAGATGAAACTCCTTCCCTGCAGAAACCTTTCGTTAACTTATTACAATAAGGGGCTCATACAGTATTTGTTCTTCTGTGATTGACTTGTTTCCCTCAGCATAATGTCCTCCAGGTTCATCCACGTTGTGAGATGATTCATATGTTGTTGTTGTTGTTAAGTGCCGTTGAGTCATTTCTGACTCATAGCGACCCCATGCACAGCAGAATGAAACACTGCCCGATCCCGTGCCAGCCCCACAATCCCTGCTATACTTGAGCCCATGATTGCAGCCACCATGTCAGTCCATCTCGTTGAAGGCCTCACCCTCTTTCGTTGACCCTCCACCCTACCAAGC
>NW_006921963.1:2147126-2155226 GCF_000298275.1 Orycteropus afer afer
TTTCAGCAAGCAAAGGCTAAAGCACTTGACTGCTAACCAGAAGGCTGGCAGTTCAAACCCATCAGCCATTCCTCGTAAGGAAGGTTGGGCAATCCTACTTCCGTAGTGATACTGCCTCGGAAACCCAAGGAGGGGTCACTATGAGTTGGGGCTGACTCGACGGCACATAACAATGATTCATATATTCTTCATTATTCTTTAATGTTGCATAGTATTCCATTGTGTGAATGTACCATAGTTTGGTTATCCATTCTCAACATGATGGCAGTGCGTTTAGTTTTGGTTTAATGCCCCAAACCTACTTTTTTGTTTCTCCTGCTTGTTCCCCAGGCAGATACTATGCATGTTTCATTTGAAATGTATACTGTGTTTCAGTGTCTTAGGGTGAGAGTGGAGAGGGGAGAGGATCAACGTGACTTAACACTAAGGCATTAAGAGTGGGGTTGTTCCCCTTTACCCTTGGCCATTTAGAAAGGTGGTTTGGCAGTACCAAAATCATCTGGTAGATATCTCATAGATAAGGAGCATTATGGTGATAAAATTCTTGCAGGATTGAAAATAAGGGTCTTTGAAACATATTAAGTGAAAGTATCTCTATGATAAAATCAGTGTACTTTTCACTATATTTTTGTCTAGAGTGCTTCACTGAGAAAAAACAAAATTTCATTTTTCATATGAAAATCATCTAAAATTCTCCAGTTTAGGCTGTTAATTTGTAATCATTGATCCCATGTTCCATGTTTTCCCCTTGTGAGATTCTCCTATCTCACTCTAGGTTATCCTGTTGAGTGTCAGGTTTACGTCCTGTGTCCTCATCATGCATGAGTATTGGTGAGCATTAGGGGAACAAAGAAAGGATGGCCTGCGCTCACTTCCTGTTCAGACAGGGCAGGCGTTCAGTTGGATTTAAAGTTCTTCTTTTCATAAAATAAACCTGTGATATCTTCTCTGTTGAATGAGTAACCTGGTCACAATCATCTTCTCCTACAGTACCTGACCAAGCAGGTGGAGCTTCTCCGGCAGATGAATGAACAGCATGCGAAGGTTTATGAGCAGTTAGATGTCACAGCAAGGGAACTAGAAGAAACCAATCAGAAACTAGTTGCTGACAGCAAGGCCTCACAGCAGAAGATTCTGAGGTAAACTTTCCAGAATCCATGAAGGAAGCCCTAAGGGGAGTTATTTAGTATAGACTGGAATAGAACTTGGTGTAGTTGGTTTGGGTTAGTACAGAGTAAGGTTTAATTTAATTTTTTATGGACAATGTAGATTAAATAGAAGTGCCTTCCAGTTAAAAAGGGCCAATTTGAGTGGTTCTCAGCTAATCTCTTGGCATCGCTTATCCCCTTAATCTAATGTAACAAGGAGCTGTTGGCTTCTCTTTTTTCCTCACAGTCTGACTGAAACTATTGAATGTCTGCAAACCAACATTGACCGTCTTCAGAGCCAAGTGGAGGAGCTGAGGTCATCTGACCAAGGGAGGAGGGACCAGGGGAAATGTGAGCAGCGGAAATCGGCACCCAGCTTCTCATGTCTGAAAGAGCTTTATGACCTCCGCCAGTAAGAGTCTGCCTTTCTGCGGTGTTTATGGGCAGGGAGCTTCACATGTTGTTGACACATTCTGGATTCCACTGGAGTTCAAGTACCCTTTTCAAGAAATGCCACCTGGCCCTCAAACCACCAGTGGTTTGAACAAAGCCATATAGATTATACAGTGTTTTGATACTAATAATTGTGTGAAAACTCATTTTTTAAAGAGAGGCTTGAAAGCTTTTATTTTAGTGCTTTTAATGAATTAAATCTTAGTATAGAATAAGGTGAAGTGCTTCTGATACACTTTATAGATTTGGGGGTTGTGATTTCACATTAAGTGAAGCAAAAATTGGAAACTGAGTAAAAACAAAACTCTAGGTGACCAGAAGTATTTTGTTCACAGAAATACCTTCATGATTCAGAGTGATGAGATTGAACCTTTGATTATTAGCTGTTTATTGAGTCCCTGTTCTATGTCAGGTGCTATGCCAGACATGAGGAATCCGTGGTGGACAAAACCAACATGGTTCTGCTCTCTTGGAGCTTTCAGTCCAGTGGAGAGACAGATCAATGTAATCACACCAAGATACACTTAACAAGCTGCGAAGACTGAGCAGGAGAGTGACTGGGTCACTTGTTTGGTGGTTCCAAATCTTGGCTTGGTATTACATCACCTGTGGCATTTCTCAGACTGCAGATACCTGGGACTCTTCTGCCGTTTAAACCAGAGTCTCCAGGTATGGGAGAAGAGCTTCCCAGGAAGCTTCCTTCCCAGGAGGATGTAGTTAAAAAGCACTGCACTGATGGTTCTCAGCTTTGGCTGCACATTACTCATCACCTGGAGAGGGTGATCAATGGCCCCCATAACCAGGCCACAGCTCAACTAGTCCGAACCTGTGGGAGTGGGACCCAGGCACCTGAGTCTTTAAGACTGCCCAGGTGATTCTTATATGCTGCCAAGGTGGAGGACCAATAACCAAACTCATTGCATCAAGTCGGTTCCAACTCATAGTAATCCCCACTGGGTTTCCAAGATGGCAAATCTTTATGGAAGTAGATTGACCCCTCTTCCTTCAGTGGAGTGGCTGGTGAGTTTGAACCGCCAACCTTCTGGTTAGCAGTCAGATGTCTTAGGCACGATGCCATCAGAGTTCCTTTGGGCTGTTCTGATTTCCTTATAAGGTAGCTGTCCTACTATTAGTCTTTGGGAATGAGTGTTTTGATATAGAGTATATATATAAACTTCTATGCTCTGGTAGCATAGTGGCTAAGGCACTTGACTGCTAACCAGAAGGCTGGCGGTTCAAACCCACCAGCCACTCCTCAGAAGGAAGGTTGGGCAATCCTACTTCCGTAGTGATACTGCCTCGGAAACCCAAGGAGGGGTCGCTATGAGTCGGGGCCGACTCGACCGCAAACAACAACAACAACAACAACATACATATATTAGTCACAAAGATTATTTTCTTACATGTGTTTATTTATCAGCCTCATACAATTTTATTTTAGCCACTCCTGTAATGTGGGAATAGGCTAAAAGCCAGTCACTGTCACAGTGCCTTTGCAATATCTCATTGAAAACATTAGTGGTCTCTTCGTTCTCACTTGACCTGTGTAATGCATTTTTCACCATTTTCCCCTTAGACACTTCGTGTATGATCATGTGTTCGCTGAGAAGATAACTTCCTTGCAAAGTGAACCAAGCCCTGATGAAGAAGAAAATGAGCACTTAAAAAAAACAGTGGCGATGTTGCAGGCCCAGCTGAGCCTGGAGCGGCAGAAGCGGGTGACTATGGATGAAGAGTATGGGCTTGTGCTCAAAGAAAACAGTGAGCTCGAACAGCAGCTGGGAGCTCTGGATGCCTACCGAGCACGGGCCCTGGAGTTAGAGGTGGAGGTGGCAGAGATGCGGCAGATGCTGCGGTCGGAGCGCCCTTCTGTGAATGGGGTGGAGAAGCTAGTGCCAGACTCGCTGCTTGTCCCTTTCAAAGAGCCCAGCCAGAGCCTGCTGGAGGAGATGTTCCCGGCGGCGCCGGAAGCGCCTCGAAAGCCTCTCAAGCGCAGCAGCAGCGAGACGGCCCTGAGCAGCTTGGCAGGGGGAGACATCGTGAAGGGCCACGAGGAAACCTGTATCAGGAGGGCCAAGGCTGTGAAGCAGAGGGGAATCTCCCTTCTGCACGAAGTGGACACTCAGTACAGCGCCCTGAAGGTGAAGTACGAGGAGCTGCTGCGCAGGTGCCAGCAGGAGCAGGACTCCCTGTCCCACAAAGCTGTGCAGACCTCCAGGGCTCCCGCCAAGGCCCTGCCTGAGCCCGGGGCTGGACCTGGCTCTGCCTGTGCTACCCCGGAGCCCACTGGCTCCCCCACTGCTGCAACTCCTCCAGAATACAAAGCCCTTTTTAAGGAGATCTTTAGTTGCATCAGGAAAACTAAGCAGGAGATAGACGAACAGAGAACAAAATACCAGTCCCTCTCCTCTCATTCTTAACTGAACCAACAGCCTCCTACAAGTTTGCTTATTTCCTGTCACCTCTCTCTTCCAGAGGAGCTGTCCTGTCACAGCCTCATGTTGCTCATGCCACTTGCCTCCTTGCTGTGCTTATTTAGCAGTTGTGTACAGTGAGGAAAGGAGGTGGCTACTGGTGTCAGCTTTGCATCCAGTTCCCTTTAAGCTCTCCAGGAAATCTCAGGACAAACTGGCCTCTGGCTGGTGCCCTGGTTAGGCTTTGACTCCTGGAAAAGCCCCCAAGTCAGTGGAGAGATGTGTGTTCCTGGAGAAGTAGGTCTGTGTAGTAACTGTGGTGGTGGTGTATGCCATCGAGTCGATTCTAACTCATAGTGACCCTAAAGGACAGAGTAGAACTACTCCATAGGTTTCCTAGGCTGAAATCTTCATGGGAGAAGATCACTAGGTTTTTTTTCTCCCTTGGAGCCACTAAAACGTTTGAACTGCTGACCTTTCAATCAGCAGCCAAGGGCTTAACAGCTGGGCCACCAGAGCTCCTGTAGTAACTGTACCAAAAACTAAAACCAAACCTACTGCTGTCAAGTCAGTTCCCTACAGAGACCCTGTAGGACAGAGAACTGCCCCATAGTGTTTCCAAAGTTGTAAATTTTTACGGAAGCCAACGGCCTCATCTTTTTCCTTCTGACCTTTTGGTTAACTGTGGTGTGTTGAAAAGGGCAGAGTTGAAGCAAAGCTGAGACAACTCCCACTGCTTCTAGGCACTTCTTAGAAGTCTGTAGAAGTCAGGGAGGGGGTTGCCAAACCAAAATACCTTGCAAACGCTGTTGGATACTGTGAATTCATTTCAGAAGGATGTTCAGGAGAAAGCAGAGGTCTAATCCACAATAAATGGCATTAACAACTACCCTGACTGAGTCCCTTGGGTTTTGTTACATGTGGCACCAGTTGAACTGTGACTGGCAGGTAATCCGTAATGTACCTGAATTGAACTGAGACCCTACTGAAAGCACAAACTTTGGTTTGATCAACATTAGCTTGTTAGTGTATACCCTAGAGGACTTCTACCCCCCAAATCAAATATTTTTTAACTGAAGAGTGCAGATCAAACAAGCTGGCTACCTTGCTAGCCTCAAGCTGCTCCCACTCAGCTCCTGTTATTCCTGTAAATGTTTCTGACTTGCAGACAGCCCTGTGTGCTGCTTTATTAAACAGTATTGTATGTTCTGACTGTAGAGATCTATTCCTCCTCTCACTTGCATACTTTTAATTTAAAACTATTTAAGAGAACTGAGGTTCAGATAATTGTATATATTTTTCTAAAAACCAAATAAAGTTACCTACGAAGATGAACAAATGGATCTGTTGCTTTTTTTCTTCTAACAAGTATCTCTAGGAAGATTTGATAGTTTTTTTTTCCCCTTTTTAAACAGGTCCTTAGGATTACGTAACATAGCACAAACTCTGCTCAAATTCACTTATATTTACATAATATGCTAAAAATTAATCTTCATTAAAACATGTCTGTAAGCACTGTCTGTTATGTTCCATCAGGTCAGATCCGACTCATAATGATCTTGTGCACAGCAGAACAAAACACTGCCTGGTCTACACTTGGGCCCAGTGTTCATTAGAATTAGTCTATGATTGAAAACATTTCAAATTGACATACTCTATGTAATTTGTCCTATTTCAGAAATGTCAGACTTAGTTTTGAGTTAATGGCTTGTGACTAGTTGTTTCTCAAAATTTTTGATCATTCAGGCATTTAAATGAGCATCGATTTAAAGTAGTTTTCCTTTTGAATTATTTAAATTAAAAAAATCGGTAAAACATTTTCTAAAAATTTCAAACCATAATAGTTTTAAAGTGAGTCTGCTTGCATTTCCTGATCCCTATCCATCTCCTCCCCAGAATCAGACAGTTACCTGTTTCTTTTATATTATTCTAAAATACTCTGTGTATATTTTAGCATACACATGTATAACCCCATATAGTTATACAAATAAGAGTGTATTGTAAGACTGGATGGTATATCCATCTGACAGTCTATGTTTTTTTATGACAGCTATATAGTATTCCAGTCTATAGATATATAACTTATTTAAATACACCCATCCCTTACTTATCAACATAGTTAGGTTCCAAAGACCAGGTGGTTATGTGAAAATCAGCATTATGCGAAAATGAAGATCAGATCACAAAATGGGAGATGACAACATCACTACATAACTGCCAAATGACTGAAAATCATGGCCCAGCCAAGCTGACATAACCATCACAGCCAGTGGTACTCTCACCTCATAGCTCGGTATTCATTACTCCCAGACGTACGTTAATGTGTAAATTAAGACAATAGATTTTTCCATTGTCATAAATTCAAAATGTCAGATAATGAGATAGTCAACGAGTGAAAAGGAGTAGGTATAGTCCCGGTGGGAAATTGTTTCTAATCCTCTGCTACTACCACCTGCTCCCCTTCCCCCAAAAAAAATACACCACCACAGTGAACAGCCATATCTTTGGACACTGGTGAGTGTATCTAGAAGATAAAATTCATGGAAGTAGAGACAAAAAGATAGGAGCCTTTTCATATTAGCAGGTTTACTGATAACACACCAACAGATGTGTGAGGATGCCTAATTCACACCTGTATCAGTAATATTTTGACTCTTGCCAAACTAATGAGAAAAATGTTTAAATTTTGCCTTTTATTAATAAAGTTGACTTTTTTAATCTGTTAAGCCATTCATATTTTTAAGAGTTGTAGCATATAAGAAGCTGGACAATGAATAAGGATGATCAAAGAAGAGATGATGCCTTTGAGTTGTGGTGTCGGCGAAGAATACTGAAAGTACCGTGGGCTGCCAGAGGAATGAACAGATCTGTCCTGGAGGAAGTGCAGCAGGAATGCTCCTTGGAAGCGAGAACGGCCAGACGTCGTCTCACCTACTTTGGTCATGTTGTCAGAAGGGACCATTCCCTGGAGAAGAAAGTGGAGGGTCAGCGACAAAGAGGCAGACCCTCAACAAGATGGATTGACAGCTGCAACAGTGGGCTCACATGTAACAAGGATTGCAGCGATGGTGCAGGACCAAGCAGTGTGTCGTTCTCCTGTCCGTAGGGTTGCTGTGAGTTGGAGTCAACGGCACCTAACGACGGCATTTAAGATATTCACCTTTGTATTAGAAATTGCAAATATTTTTACCATTACAATTTTCACCTTGTTAATGGCATTTTTGCCAAGTAAAATTTTATACCTTTGATGTAGTTGTTATTGAGTTTTGTCTTTCCTAATGCCTTCCCCACTTGAAGTTATAAGAAAAAATAACTTTGTTCCTTTTGTGTTTGACAGTTCTTTGATCCATGTAATGATCACTTCCTCATCACTTGAAATGTTACCAGTATCAGCACTGTTTCTACATGAATTTGAATCTGTGTCTGCGCTACCGTCACTTCCATGTACCTAATGTGATTGTTCATTGCTGTAACTTGATACTATATTTAAATAGCTACTTAGAGGAAGTACCTTCATTACTACTTGAGAAATTTCCAGGAATTTTTGCATGTCTTTTCCAATATAAACTTGGCACTAGCTGTCTGTTTGGCTGTTTGTGAAAAACTGATAAATTGAGATCAAGTTAAAGAAATAGATAAAATTGAGGAGACTTTGGATAGAGAGACTTTCATCCAATGGCATGGCCATACATCTTCCCATTTACTAATAATGGTCTTTTGTCTCAGAGTTTTTATATTTTTATCATTAGGTCATGCACATCTTTTAAAGTTTATCTCCTGGGCATTGTAAATGGGATTATTTTCTAACAAGATAAATAGGAAAGCTTTCGATTCTGACTATGTTGTTAAATTACTCAGAATAGCTTTTGGTCCATTCTCTTGATATACCTAAAAAAATGTTAATTTTGACTGAATTTATGTATCTTCCTTGTTTGCTCCAACTAGTTTTATCTAGAGTATGAATTATGTGTTGGTGTGAGTCCTGTCCAGGGTTTGATTTAGCATGATGCTTTTTATTATTTAATGTTAATCAAGACTCCAGTTATCTGTACCTATTTTAAGAATTTGTCAAGAACATATCGTAC
>NW_006921963.1:2157266-2158493 GCF_000298275.1 Orycteropus afer afer
CGTTACAGCGAAATTCAGAACCCTAAGACTGGGGAAATTACTGGGAGGAGGAGGAGGGGTTAATGTCTGAGATGATGGAGTGGCATGGTAGTTTGGACATTTGGGACATCTTTGACCTCCGCCTCATGGGGACCAGCCTCGTGCTGATCTTTCTAAGAGAAATTGTTCAAGCAATAACACAACTTACTGTTTTAATCATTTTTAAGTGTACAATTCAGTAGCATTTAGTACATCTATTAAATGTGTGACCATCACTACTATCAATACACAGAATTTCATCATCCCAAACAGAGACTCTACCCATTAAGCAGAAACTCCCCATTCCTCTTTTCTCCTTTCACCATCAGCCCCCAGTAGCTACTATACTACTTGCTGTCTCTGAATTCAGCTATTCTGAATAGTTCATGTAAATGGAATCATGCCATTGTGCTTTAGTGTCTGGCTTATTTTACTTAGCATGTTTTCAGGGTTCATCCCTGTTGTAGTATGTATCCAAATTTCACTTTTGATGCTTTTGAGTAGTGGTGCTGACAAAGAATACTGAAAGTACCATGGACTGTCAAAAGAACTAGCAAATCTGTCCTGGAGGAAGTGCAGCTGGAATGCTCCTTGGAAGCAAGAATGGCCCGACTTCGTCTGACCTACTTTGGTCATGTCAGAAGGGACCATTCCCTGGAGAACGGTTATCGTGCATGGTAAAATGGAGAGTCAACAAAAAAGGGGAGAGCCCTCAACAAATGGATTGACCCAGTGGCTGCAGTGATGGGCACAGGTATACCAAGTATTGTGAGGCTGGTGCAGAACTGGGCGGTGCTTTGTGCTGTTGTACGTAGGGACGCCGAGTTGGAGCTGACTCGACAGCACCCAGCAGCACAATCCCATTCTATGTACACATCACCTTTTGTTTATCCATCCGTTTACGGATATTTATGTCCAACTTCTGACTACTGTGAATAGTATCTCGAGATTAGTCTCAGGGATTCCTCTAGTACTTACAAGCAGTACTGTAAGTCTGGTTTTGTCCTACATTTTCTATCAGGATCCATCTATTATGGTCTTGATTAGAACAGTCAATAGTGGTAGCCAGTCACCATCTAGTTCTTCTGGTCTCAGAGTAGATGAGCCTGTGGTTCATATACACTATTTTGTTGTTGTTGTGTGCTGTCGAGTCGGCCCCGACTCATAGCGACCCCTCTTTGGGTTTCCGAGGCAGTATCAGTATCACTA
>NW_006921963.1:2162876-2170483 GCF_000298275.1 Orycteropus afer afer
AAAAAAAAAAAAAAAAAGAGTTGGATGTTACGTTTTGTCAGTTGCAATCATAACACCCCTTGTGCTAGACACTGGATCACCTGGATTCCCTGGGATGGAGATAGTGTTTTTAGTCAAAAAATTAGTTGTCTGTTTAGTCCTTCATGTTATTTTGCCGTGACATCTCACGGCTTTCCTTATCTGCCTGTGGACACTAGCAAAGTAATTGGCATTTGGGTCCATGTTTTCAACTAAAATCCCTTAATTTAGAAAAAAGTCCAGCTAATCCTTTCATTATAAGCATTTTTGACAAATTCTCTCCTTCCTCTTACTCATTTCTTTCCTCTTCAAAATCCATGAAGTCTCTCGATCTGCCAGTTCCCCTTCTCCATGACCGGTGAGCTATTTCACGTCAGTGGTAGAAAGCTCTAAATTCAGTGTTCTTGCCATGTGGAGTTTTTCCACTCATCTCTTCCATGTGTATATTATCTTGATCAAATGTTTGGAGCACGTTCACGTAACTCAGCAATCTTTCCATATCCCCTGCATGTTATTTCCCTGTAACTTCCTCTCAAGAAGATGCAATGTCCCAGATACAATGATGATCACGAAGAGCCGTTCCTTGTAATTCAGGAACTGCTGCACTTAGCAACATTCTGTAGTTTTCATTGTACAAGTCTTTTACTTCTCTGGTTGAAGTTATTCCTAAGTATTATTTTTGGTGCTATTCTAAGTGGAATTGGTTTCTTAATTTCCTTTTCAGCTTGTTCATTAGTGTATAGATATAAAACTCATTTCTGTGTGTTGACTTTTAACTTGCAGCTTTGTTGAATTCATTTATTAGTGCTGTCAAGTTTTTGATTCTTTAGGGCTTTCTACATATAAGATCTTGTCATCTGCAAAGAAAGAGTTTCTCTACTTGTTTCCCAATTTATGGTGATGGTGTTTTCCATTTATTTGTGAAAATCCATTTTCCTTCTGTTATTGATTTCTAGTTTCATTTCTCTGTGGTTGGAGCAGCTCTGTACGTATTTCAGTCATTTTAAATTTATTGAGACTTTTCATGACCTGGTCTATTCTGGGAACTAATCTCTGTGACCTAGAGAAGGTGGTATATTTTTGCAGCTGGAGTATGTGTATGTTTGTTAGGTCTAGATGGTTTACAGTGGGATTCAAGTCCTCCACTTCCTTTCTGATCTTCTTTTCTTTACTGGATGTTATTATACCCATTATTGAAAATGGGATATTGAAGCCTCCAATTATAACTGTAGAACTGTGTATTTCTCCCTTCAGTTCTGTCAACGGTTGCTTCATGTATCTTGCAGCCCTGTGTTAGATGCGTGTAACTTTTATCTTCTTGCCCTATTAAACCTTTTATCAATACATGTCCTTTTTGTGTCTTAAGACTTTCTATTTTGCCTGACAGTATAGCCACCACTACCCTTGGCTACCCTTTGCATGGAGTGTCTTTCCCACCTTCTATTTTCAATCGCTCTGGGCCATTTAGCTGTTTTCTGTGCCTTCTGTTCCTTTTACTGCCTTGTATTGTATTTCATTGGTTTTTTTGTAGTGTCATCTTTTGGGGCCCTTTCCTTTTCTATTGTTTTTATTTTCTTAGTGGTTCCCTTAGAGATTACAAATTACAATCTAGTTTGAATAACACCAACTTAGTTTCAGTGGTAAGAGCTCTGGTGGGGCAGTGGGTGAGGCATGCGGTTGCTAACTGAAAGGCTGGCAGTTTGAACCCACCAACTGCTCTGTGGGAGAAGGATGAGGGAGTCTGCTTCCACAAAGACTGACAGCCTTGGAAATCCTATTGGGCAGTTCTACTCTGTCCTACAGGGCTGCTGTGAGTTGGAATTGACTTGATGGCAGCAGATTTTATTTCAATGATCTACAAACTCTTCCTGTACATCTTCATCTATCCCTCCCCTTTTATACTGTCAAAGATTACAAGGTATGCCCACTGACATAGATTTATAAATATTGTTTTATGCATTTACCTTTTGATTCATATAAAATGTAACAAAAACCAAACCAAAAGTACAGTAATACTGGTTTTTACATTCACTTATGAAACCACCTTTTGCGTAATGCCTATGGACCTTTCACTTCAGTCTAAAGAACTCCCTTTAGCATTTCCTGCAGGACAGGTCTGCTGGTAATGAACTCCCTCAGCTTTTGTTTATCTGGTAATGTCTTAATTTCCCCTTTATTCTTGAAGGATAGTTTTGCTAGAATCCATTCTGCCAAGAATTCAGCACTTTAGATGATATGCCATCCTGTTGCCTCCTGACCTCAGAGGCTATCCTGCACGTGACGGGCTGCTTTTCTCCTACTTTTAAAACTCGCTAGGTTTTGACCATTTCATTAGAGTATCTTGATGTGAATTTTTTGTTTACATTTATCCTCCATGGCATAGTAATTCACATCTTCCTTCCCAATCACCTAATTCCTCTGTAAGTTCTCCTGTCTTGATGTGTCTATTCAGGCTTGCATCTTTTTCCTTAAGTGATTAGCTATTGACTAATTAGTTAACCAAATAACTTTGGTTTCACTTTATTTCAATTGTTACCTTGTTAATTTCTGCTTTTATTGAACAGTTATTTCTTCCTGTATTCCTTACGTTTATTTTCTCAGTATTTGAATTCAGTGTTTGTTTCTTTTTGTTTATCAATGTAATTGTTCAAGTCTGTGATTTCCCCACTAACACTAACATACTATACTCCATACATTCTGGTATATGTTAGTGCTAGTCTTCACTAATGCTACACCACCACAAGGAATTTCCCCTTTCAAAGAAGAAAAGAACATCAGTATGCAATAGCTGAGACATACTCCAGGTCACTTTTGGTAATTTTTTTTACTCTTTTCAGGCTCATGTATGTTAACAGAACCAAGAGCAAAACATACAGTCAACCTGTTACACTGTCATCAGATACTTATTTGGCAAAGTATATCCCTGATCATTGTTTATTAACGCATAGCTAAAGTAACAGATTTTTATTTTGGGCTGGGGACAGGGATGATCACCATCTTGACTTTCAGTCAAGTTGTACTGCACAAAAGAGATTATGACAAACATCTTGTATTACAAAATTCACATTTTGCCCAACCCAACTGACTTTATTTTCTCATAATCTTCTAGGGCCACTCTATCCAACAGAGGTAGCCACTAACTACATGTGGCAACTGAGCACTTAAATTATAGTAGTCCAAATTAATATTGTATAAGTGTGAAATATAAACTAAATTTTGAAGACTTGGTAACCTCTTACCCCCAGAACATCAGGTTTTTTTAATTACATGTTCAAATGGTATTTTGGATATATTTGTTGTTGTTATGTGCCATCAAGTCGGACTAGACTCATAGCGACCCCTCCTTGGGTTTCCGAGGCAGTATCACTATGGAAGTAGATTGCCCCATCTTCCTTCCGAGGAGTGGCTGGTGGGTTTGAACCACCAGCCTTCTGGTTAGCAGTCAAGTGCCTTAGTCACTATGCTACCAGAGCTCCCTTGGATATATTATGTTAAATAAAATTTATTAAAATTTATCTTATGTTTTAAAATACTTTAATGTGCCTACTAAAAATGTAAAAATTCCATCTGACTCATATAATATTTTTGCTAGACAGCATTCCTTCAGAGTTCTCGATCTCCTTCCTAGCTGCCTTTCCTCTGAGGTACATTTACTGCTTTGAGACCACAGACATATAACTATTTCAAGGCCATGCGAAGACAGCAGCACCACCATGATGCCAGTTTAGTGTTAGCATTTATTTTAAAAATACACAAAATAGAAATTTTTACATCAAAGTGTGATAACCTCGCTTATACATTGTTCCATACTTACCTCGTTTTGTTTGCAACCTTATGCAAACATCAAGAATAAATGGATTTGATTCTAAGTTTTTTGCTATGGTTCATGTAAACAGTTGAGACTGCTACATAAAGCAGGTTGATTTTTAAAAGGTAAAGTGGTTGCAGAAACCCAACAATAAAACAACTGAACTTGGTTTGTTGAATGGAATTGGCAGACGTCTTAGCAGATAGATAATCCAGAACTAGACACTGGCTTCTAGGTATTTTAAATATTAAAAACTTTGAGATTTTCTTCATCTTGTAAACATAACTTAGACCTTGTTGGCATGAAGTTTAAAAAGGACGATATTAAACCATGATTTTCATCATCCTGCCTGTGTCAATGTACACTCTCTTTATTATGAGAATGAAACCAAATAATAAGCAAAATACATCAGGAATTTCAAACTGTACTGCAAAGAAGGTCCCGGTGGTCTCTTCTGGGAGTGAACAAACGTAAGCTGACCCTGCTACCCGCTGAGAACCGTCACCTCTGTCCACTGGATAATGCAGTGCCCCAGGCCACGCGGTGGTCGGTCAGCTCCTCTTGCTCAGTGTTTCCTGAAGCAAGTTGAGACTCTCCTTCTCCCTCTGCCGGCTCTGCTGTCCTTCCTTGGGCTTGGATTCATGGGGCTCAGTGGTTCACTACTACTGTCAAGACTGCACTGTCCCTTTAAGGTACCACATGCCACCATAGCTTACACAGCAGTCCTGTGAAGAGAGAAAAACATAAGGGCATATTTCAGCAGGAACTGTAGTTACTGCATTCTCTCCAGAGTATGAAACCCTGAATTATGATTATGGATGGGGTCAATGACGAACAGAACACAAGCAGGAGATGAAGACTGGTCCAAACATGATGCTGTGGTGTATAGTCCCTTCTGTTTTTCGGGGCCAGGATATTTTAAGAGTGAGGGATTGTAAAAGAACATGCTTTTTGTAAACAAAATATGAATAATATTAACCAAAGTGCAATCAAAAGTGCATGCAAAATCTTGAACCGGCAAATGTGAATCACCTTGGATATTTAAAATAAACAGGTCAAAATTTGAAGATATTCATCAAAAATCTCTGTTCCCATCTTTCTAAAAATATGGTATGTGTATCAGTCTGTTCATCAAGCATCATGGGCAGTACACTTATTATGTACTTTCATGTATAAGACAAGTGTTAGTCCTTTTTAAACTAAATTTAAAATTTGATTCTATTCAAAGTTAGTAAGTGTTAGTACATAGCTCTGGCAAGAATCATGTGAAGGTGAAGTGGAGTCAGGACTCTCATCTAGGCCAGGCTGATTCTTTAAAGGATGAAGAAGACCCATCAGACTAGACTGTTTGAAGATAGGGCCTCTGTCTTCCACATGCCACCACCCCAATGCCAACAATGACTGTCAGCTGTTGGAGACACAATTGGCTGCAGGAAGGCACCAGACTAGGATCCTTTTAACTCATTTGTTCTAAATAGAGAAGCCCAGAAGCCTCTGGATATGATGATGCACAAAACAGAGGTACCTTTAGCACTTTATCCACTTCCTGTTTACTTAGATCTTCTCCACACTCTTGAGTCAACCGAGACTGGATCATGTTCCGGCGCACCCGGTAATTTTTGGAAAAAATTTCAAGCAAAACCTGTCGATGCTTTAGTAGCAAAAACATGTTATTTTGGGGAGTCATCTGAGAGAGAAACATCCCCATACAAGAAATGCAAAGCTTGGGCCTAACCCCACAATCGGTCTGTGATGAAAGTCTTTGCCGAGGAACTCTGGATGAACCTGAACAAGTGCGGCCAACTCATCACCTCTCTCCAGACCTCAGTAAAATGACGTATAGGGGTGAAAGGGCACCAGAGGCTGAACACTGACGTGATGCTGCTTTAGTAGGTTGAGGTAAACATAACCAAAAGTGCATGAAAAATGTCCAACTGGCAAGTGTTATACGCATTTTTAACAACAATAGTAAGTGAAGATAGGGCGAGGGATGAGGAGTGTCACAATGGGTTTAAAGCCGTGACACACAACCATGACGCTGCAGCCATGAGACAGGATGCTTCCCCAGGGAAAAAGCAGACCGGCTGGAAGATGGCTGACATCTCCCCAACGGGCAAAAAGGTGTTAAAACGAGGGAGAAAGGACTGGTCTAGCGTATCCAGCACCTGATGTAAAAATTCCAAAAGAGGGGAAACAAAAGAAAACGCCCAGAGTGTCTAGTTTAATAATGACCCCAAACAGGGCAATCTGAGGGGGAAGAAGAAAAGGCTATGAGTCAGATTTAAAATATTAAGAAACAAAATGTCATAAATTTAAACAACTCTGAAGGTGTGACTCCAACAGAGAAATTCCTTAAAATCGGAGGGAAAATGATTTGCCCCCTGAAATTCAAGTCCCAAACAATAATATCTGAGGGGAAAAAAAAAAAGCCAATTTCAGACACGGAAGAATGCCGACAACTCCCCTGCTCCCTGACGAGATAAAGCAAAGCCAGAAGGAGACACGCGTCGCAGCGAGGCAGTCACGGGGGAGCCCGTCCACACGGGCAAAGGTGGGGTGGGAGAGCCTGCCAGGGCCTCAGCCTCAGGAGAGAAGCCACTGTGTATTCAGAGAGCAAGTGCTATTAACAGTTGGTTCTTCAACAGATTTCCAGTCATGACACTATCAACAGGGCTGTTGTTGTTATGTGCCGTCGAGTCAGACCCAACTCATAGCGACCCCTCCTTGGGATTCCGAGGCAGTATGACTATGGAAGTAGATTGCCCAACCTTCCTTCTGAGGAGTGGCTGGTGGGTTTGAACCGCCAGCCTTCTGGTTAGCAGTCAGATGCCTTAGGCACTACACCACCAGAGCTCCTTGATCCACACTGTTGTTGTTGCTGTTGTTGTTATGTGCCGTCGAGTCGGACCCGACTCATAGCGACCCCTCCTTGGGATTCCGAGGCAGTATCACTATGGAAGTAGATTGCCCAACCTTCCTTCTGAGGAGAGACTGGTCGGTTTGAACCGCCAGCCTTCTGGTTAGCAGTCAAGTGCCTTAGGCACTACACTACTAAAAGTAAGGATAACACATCCCACCCCTCTTTACATTCTTCCAACATAAACCCCCCAAAACAAACTCACTGCTGCCAAGTCAATTCAAACTTACAGTAGTGACCCTACAGAATGGGGCATTAGTGTCCCACAGGATTTCCAAGGCTGCAGAGGCAGATGGCCACTCCTCCTCCTGTGGAGCAGCTGGCAGGTTCAACTTCACAGCATTAACTACTGTGCCATCGGGGTGCCTTCTCCCAACACAACTGAGAGCTAAATCCTTGCCAACCACCACAGAAGGCCATGCATAATGTCAAACCGATACATAAAGTAGCTGTATAAACACATTTTGTATTTTCAAAAAAGCAGTTAAAGGAATGGTGGCATTGAGGAAGAGGAAGACATAGTACATGGGAGGTGCAAACAACAAACATGAACCCTTTGGCACACACAGTACCGTGTTGTCAGTGAAGGCAAACATGGGTATATGGGTGGATAGAGGGGTGAACAGGCTGAACTATTAGGTATGTCTATGTAGCGGGGAGTTACTCAAGACCATGTATAGGGTTGGCAGACAGTGGTTTTACAAGTGTTATTTGTATGTTCTGTAAGAATTCCCAGGTGTATAGTGGAGCTGACAAGGGACAAGGTTGTAGTCACTTCTTGGTCACAGGCAGCTACCCAGAGGGAGCAAGTAGTTGAACCTGTGAGCTCAGGACCATAGTCACAGGGGACATCAAGCTCAATTG
>NW_006921963.1:2171408-2172529 GCF_000298275.1 Orycteropus afer afer
CCTCCTGCGGGCAAGCACACATCCCTTGCTTGGAGAGGCCTGGTCACAACTGCACTGGCCTCCCAGCACATCCAGAGCAGGGCTGGGAGCAAAGGCCTCGGGCAGTCCGAGGCTGTTCCATCATTCTTCTCATAAGGAGACCAGACCCTTCTCAGCCACACAGCTCCTCCCACGAGGCAAAGGGGCACAACGCACTCAGTATGGGCCTCTGCTTACCCCTGTTCTCCCATCACCTTAGGACCTGGGCAATGACAGACCGACTGGAGTCTGAGCCATCAAATCCTAATTTTTAAAGTTTAGGCAAAGTCAGAATTTCAAGGAAACTTTTGGGTCTCAAGGCCTATGACTAGTTCCATCTGCTGCTAGTTTAATTCATATTCTGTTCACCACACACCTGGGACCCATTCCTGCCAGTGTGACTAGAGGCAAAATGACCAGTTTCTCTATCCTAAAATACCAGGACCCAAAATCTTATGAGGGATCCTGCTACAAGAGGCCACCCGAGGTTCACCGCTGGGTCCTCAGCCAGCTGGGTGTCAGAATCACCGAGACAGCATTTTAGAAATTTAAATATCTAGTACACTAGCCCAAACCTACCAAACTGAGTTTGTGGGGTCAGTGCTTAGAATAAAGAGCCCTGTTTGTGCAATGGTTAAGCACTTGGCTGCTAACTGAAAGGTTGGTGGTACAAACCCACCAGCCTCTCTGTGGGAGAAGGATGAGGCAATCTGCTTCCATAAAGACTGACAGCCTTGGCAATCCTGTGTGGCAGTTCCACTCCGTCCTCTCATCAGCAGCTGGAATTTGATTCAACAGCAATGGGTTTGCGTTTTGGGCTGGTTTAGGCTTAAACAGTTGGCATATCCAGCCAACTGTGACAGAGACTCAGGGCCAGAATAGTTTAAACTGGGAGGGGCTAGAAAATCTGCAGCATATGTGGCTGCATGCAGGGTGGCTTCTCTCCAAAGGCTTCACCCCCTCCAGAGAAACGTCCAAATTCTCAGCGCAGATGGCAGCAAAGGTAAGCTCACCTGATCGCTCATGTCTCCAGACTCCCAGAGGGCAAACACCTTCTGCTCATCCGGGGAAGCAGCACTCTGTGGGGGGAACTAACCAAGGCC
>NW_006921963.1:2173289-2196089 GCF_000298275.1 Orycteropus afer afer
TCTGGGCCTCACCGTTCTCATGGGAAAACCACAAGGGTGCTGGACAGACTCGGGCCCTCGAGTCAAGGCCACAAGGAGGGAGGGGCGTGAGTGCTCTGGGGGGCCCGGGGACCTCCCTGAGGCCCCAGCCCCACCAGGAGGAAGCCGCGTGGCAAGAGCAGGGCCAGGGGAAACCTAAGGGTGGCCCACCTCATCTTCCCACGCCTTCTCTCCACTCCAGCAGGCCAGGACAACCTCTCCTCTCGTGCCTGGCCACCCTGAAGATCACTGGACCCATCTGCTGGGTGGACAAGGGCAGCTCCAACGACAGCAGGTATCCCAAGCCCTACACTTTCCGTGGGACACTCTGCCAAGGAGGGTCCCTGCCAGGAGGGACTGAGGGCCATGTCCCCTGAGACAGCCCAGCCCGCCTGAGACCCAGGGCTTCTTGTCCTATTTCTATTATCCTATTTCCTCACATTCCTCATGTACACGGGGAGGGGCCTTGGCCTCAGAGCATCACCCAAGGCTGAAGGTGCTTCTGAGCCTGACACGGGAAACATCAGTGTCCCTCGTTACGAGAGCCGCAGCCACAGCCCCAGCTCTCCTGCACGCTGACAGGGTGTGGTGAGAAGGAAGGACCACACAGCCTCTTCCAGGCTACAGGCTGGCACCCTTCACTTAGCACATGCTCTCTGGTCCCCTATGTCCTCTACTTAGGCCCCCTTCCAACAAGAGGCAGAGCAGCCTAGGGTGTGGACGGCCAACCCTGTCGCCTACAAGGCCTGGTGCCAGAAATACTAACTGAGAGGCTGAAGCTCTAAAGATAGGGAGGCGTGCCAAGGACAGGCACACACGCTGGGGCTTTTGACGTGGGCACCTAGTGGCAGCAGAAGGGATCCAGGGCTCGGACACACTGCACTGAAGCTCACTTTCTAGCTCTATCACTTCCCAGGCACGGCACCTCTGAACAGGCTCACGCTGCCCACCTGTCCCACCATCTGCAGGCTGCAGACAAGATCAAACGATACCAGAAGCAAAATTATTTTGAAAAATGGCAAAGCTGACAGAACAGGTGAGGTGTCATCAGGGCAGAGGGGCTGAGAAACCAGGCAAGGGGGCCTGCGTCTCCCGAGGCCCTGGCTCAGGCCCAGCACCATGCGAGGGCCTGCAGGTCCCACACTCAGCCCTCCCCAAAGTCCTACGATACAAAAACTAACAGTTCCCACTTCCATGAGGACAGAGGCTGACATGCCCATGGTCACACACAACGACCACATGAGAGAACCAAGATTCAAACCAAGGTTCCCCATGCCCTCTGCAGCCTCCACACAGCTGCTCTCCCTAAAGCGGCCAGGGTCCGGGCCGCTACAAAGGTTACTAGACTTCCACCCAGGAAAAGTGCTGCACGCCAGGGGCCCTCCCAGGGGCCTGCCGGCGGCCTCGTTTGGTGACCCGTCCCGGCAGGCGGAGCTCTACTTACAGGCACTAGTATCTGCTTGCACCCGGCAGCCAGCACCGTGTCCTGCAGCATGCGGTCCGAGATGCCGCTGAACAGTGTGTGGCCAGGCGGCAGGCTGGCCAAGTGCATGTTGAAGAGGCGCTTGAGTTCACTCAGTGTGACCACAAACTGTCTCTGGAAGGTGGCCTCCACGAAGGCCCTCAGTTCCCGGGCCACAGGGCTGCTGGCACCTCCTGGGGGAGGGTGCCCGTTGAAGTTCTCCCCCGCCGCTGCCCGCCCCGCAGGCAGCCCATTGGGCAGCCTGGTGCTGAGGCCGCCGCTGGGGGACGTGTCCATGGCCTCCTCTTCCTCCTCCACCTCCTGCTCCTCCTCCTCCTCCCCCTCCTCACTCATGGGCTCCTCCTTGATCCGCACACCGGGCAGCACGGCGGCCGCCTGCACCTGCTCCTTCCTGCGCTGCAGATCCCGCTCCAGCAGCGCGTGGTTCTGCTGGGCCTTGGTTTTGGCAGCTTGGACCCGCTGATCCCCAGAGAGCAGCCCGGCAGCTACTGTGGAGAGAGGGACAGCACTGCTCAGAGAACCCTGCTGCCAAGGGCCTAAGACCAAGGCCCAGGGTCCCTCTGCCCTGGGGACCACCCCACCTCCCGGGCAGGAACAACGCAGGGCAGCGGGGCCGAAGCAAAGGCCCATCCCTGCCTCTCACCCCACTTCCTCGGGGGGTGAGCAGCCCCAGGAATATAGGAAAAAAGAGGGCTGGGAAAAAATTAATTCCCGCATTCAACTGAGGGTGGGGTTCTGTGGAGTTGCTGCCACACCTCTGCCCGCCCCATGACCTCCTGCTGACCCAGGAGGGCAGGCAGGTCTGCAGGGCCTGGACCCAGACCCAGCCTGGAGAAGCCGAGGCCTCGGTCCCTGAGGCTGAGCCTTTGCTGCTGGCGATGCCTGTAGCTGACATCTGTGGGTGGCAGGGGAGGGGGCAGGGTGGAGAAGAGGCAGCCACAAGCCCCGCTCTCTCTCCAGGCCAACCCGGAGCAGCTTTCCAGAGCTAGTGCCCGTGTGAGGGGCCTGCCCAGCCCCGAAGGCCCTCACCAACCTGATTGTCCGTCTGGCTTCTTTGGCATGGTTTCCTTTACAAGATTGTAGACTTTTTCTAATCTGAAAAGAAAGGGAAACCCACTTAATTTTCTGTCACACCTCCCCCATCATCTCTCTCACAAAAGACATTCCCATTGAGCTCCAGGATGTCCTGGTCACGCCTGCCCATCCCTCTTCCCTGCAGTGAGGCCCTCTCCTCCCAGAGCCCACTTCCACTTGGTCCCCCAGAGTGGTGGCCACCTCTCCCTTCCTCAGCCTCTCTCTTTCCGGCCTGCTGTGGGCCACACGCCCTTGCTCCTGAGCGCCTCTCCTCACATCCTGCCCCTCCCCCCGCTCTCCTGGCTGGGGGTGGGGGTGGAGGAAGGTCCGGGCCCGCTGAGCTCCGGATATGCTTCACAGCCCCAGGCCTGGCCGGCCGCCTGGCCTGCCCCTGAACTCCTGCCGGGGGGCCGCCCTCGCCCCACCCCGCCGCTCTCACTTGGCCTGGATGCCCGTCCACAGCATGTGCTGCCGCTGGACCACGTCCGGGTGCTTCTTGATGAACTCCTCGTCGTAAGGCAGGAGGAACTCCCAGCCTTTGTTGATCCTCACCACGGCCATGTGCTCCAGGAAGTCCTTCACGTCCTCCGTGCAGAGCTGGGGGAAGGCCAAAGCCACATGTGAGGCCACACCGGCGAGCGTCCCGCCTCAGCCCACAGATGGGCCTGGCCTCCGGTCAGGAAGAACACCACTTACTTTGGTCACCGTCGCCACCTCTTTCCTCACTACCCAGCGGCTCTGAGTGAACTTCCACATCTGGGAGAGAAAAACGCAAGCACGTTTCCAGAGGGACAGAGATGAGACTGCCCCTAAGGCCGCCCTCCCAAAATCCACCTGCGTGTCCGGGGGGCCGGGATAAGGGTCCAGAGCAGTGGTCAGCACCTGGGCCTGGTGTCAGGCAGACCTGGGCTGGGCCCTCACTGCATGGCCTTGGGCAATCACTTCACCTTGGCTTTCATTTTCTCCTCTGAGCAATGGAGTATGAGGTTATCTCCACAAGGGGATGGCCACCCACCCCACTCACCCCACCTTCCACCTTGACCACCAAACCTCCCAGGGGCAAGGGATGCCTGCCCATCTTATTCACCACTGTATTCCCAACAACTCCTTGGGGTTACTGTGAGGGTTCAGGGATGCCAACTAGTTCAGGAACCTCAGAGGCACACAGCAACCAGGAAGGAAGGAAACAGGAGGGAAGCAGGCACGCCAGGGGCTGGGGTAACTGCATGGCCGGTGCCGTGCAGGAAAGCGGCCGGCGGGGCCCGACTGTCCAGTTACTCCAGGTAAGCCAGAACCTGGCCAGTGTCTGGACTGAGACTTGTAAAACTTGACAGTCAAGTTAACAATTTAAACGACATTCAATTAAAACATGCTCCTTGGCCAGATTCCGCATGCAGGCCTGCAGTTTGCAGCCTCTGAGCGAGACAGACGCAAAGGGCCTGAGATCCAGACCCGAGGAAGGAAGAGAAAGGAGCGAAGTCCAGCCCACCCTCAGAGGCCACACACGCTTGCTGCCTGTGCACTGCTGGGGCCAGAGAGCCCACGCACTTACCACAAAGTCTCGGCCCCTGCAGAGCACCTCAGCCGGCACGCCGCTGTGGGGGCTGGAGGAGTCTCTGGGGTACAGGATGTCGCTGCCAAAGAGAGTGGGAGGGGCAGGTCAGTCCTGTCCTCAGCTCCCTGCACCCTTCCCTGGGCTCAGTCTCAGTTTCCAGACCACAAATGCCTCTTTCTACCCCTGGCTGGGTGCAGGCCTGAGCCCCACAACTCCCTGAGAAGCCTGGCCCTGTGGACAAGCACAGCAAGGGTTCTTCCTCCTACCTCTTCCCCCTCCCCGCCCACTGGCCCAGGCGGGCCCACTGCATGCTCAGGGAGGAGTCAGGGGCTCAGAGACTAACAAGCTGTGAAGGATACAGCCCAGGACCTCAAGGAGCTCAGGAGGTTTGGGAGATGAGTCCCACCTGTCAAGGACGTGTGGTAACAAGAGAAACAGGTGATGACACAACATGCCGAGGTCAGCACCTGCCGAAACGAATGGGGGGGGCAACGGGAGTGAAGCAAGAGGGCCTGGGCTGGGCACAGGTCGAGGCCCCGGTGGAGTGTAAGCTTTAGAGAGGAGGCTCCAGCACCGAAGGCTCCGAGAACTGAAGGGGGGACTCGGGGAAGGGCCCAGAGGCAAGCAAGCAGGGCCCTGGAGCACACAAAGGAGCTCTGGCGGGACAGTGCCTGAGGCATCTGGCTACTAACCAGAGGCTGGAAGTTCAAACCCACTAACCAACCACTCAGCAGAAGGACGATGGGGCAATTGGCTTCAGTAAGATTTATCACCTCAGAAACCCAATGGGGGTAACTATGAGTCGGAACTGACTCTTTGGCAGTGAGATTTTTTTTGGGGGGGGGGTAGTGCATACAAGCTTCTTCACAACACAATCCTGACCCCTAAAACTCCAGCTACAGACCCCACATCCACATCAGGAGGTCCCTTTATTCTTCTGCCCCCTCTGCTGGAAGGCTCTCCCCGCTCCCCTCCTCTTCAATCCGACCTGGCACCTGACTACCGCTCTCCCTCCAAGGCTGAGCTCTCTGTCTACCTTTTCCCCCAAGCCTGACCAATGACACTAGAAAGGTTCTATGGGCACAGGGACTTTGCCAGTGTTGTTTACCACTGGGTTCTCACCTGGCTGCCGCACTCAGAGGAGGTATCCTCTAGTGTGGGGTAAATGAATGAATGGGGTTTGTGCCCTAGACCTCTGAATTCAATGTGCTTGGCCACCATGGTGCCCACCCCTGCTGCAGGACAGGGGAAGTATGCAAACGAGGGCACAGTGCCTGGCACAGAAAAGCTGAGAGACACTGGCCGTGTGGACGAGCGGGCCTTTGTGTTACCTCCTCACAGGGACACAGAAGACTATACCCACAGGCCCCAGTGCCGCCGACAGACACTGAGCGGCAAGGTCAAGGAGTCCTGACCATCAAGTCCCAGTGACAGCCCACACACCACCAGGGGCGGCACCATCAGGGGCACATGCAGAGAGCCCATGTTTGAGTCATGAATCTCAAGTTACAATCCAAGCTCTGGGGTGAGCTTGCTGTGAGACATCTGGCAAGTTCCTTTACCAGGTATATAATGAGAAAGACCTTTCATTCATCCACAGGACACACCCACACAGGGTGGTCACACTTCATGAGTGGTGGCCACCTCAAAGGTCTACTGTAGTTAAACACTTGTGTGACAAGAGACAACAGTTGCCAAGTACAGACATATTGGGCTTGTGTTAATCAGTGAAAGTGTGCCACCATGTGGCAAAAACATGCTTTACAATTTATTTGGCCAGCCTACTTTGAAACATACTTTTTCAAACTTTAAAATCCTGTATAATTCACATTCTGTAAGATTGCTCAATTTATACTACATTAAAAACACTTCAAAAGTCTTTATTAATGTATTCTAAGTCATACTGTTAAAATTAACGTAACTCAAATATCCATAAAATGTAGCCACACTGTACTCACCAAGGATCTAGTGTGCCAGGCATTATACTGGGCATCATGAATGTAGGAAGAGCTCAGACAGACAATCTCTATACCCTTGAAACTGAGTCTAGTGAAGGAATCCCAGGAGAAAAGAAACTACTGAAAGTTATCAAGCCACAAATTCAAGAATGAACTCCAAAAGGATACAGAGAAAGAAATTCAAACCTAGACAAATCCAATGACACTGTAGAAAACCAAAACAAAGAAGAAATCGGAAAAGTAACCATAAGTAAAAACAGGCAGATTACCTTCAGAAGAAGAATCAGACGGACAGTTGACTTATCAATAAAAACAATGGAAGTACAGCAAGAGCAGTGCTCAGAGAACCATTTATAGCTATAAATGCACACATCAGAAAAGAACCAAACCCACCATCTCCGACCACTGGAAAAAGAAAAGCAAACAAAAAGCCTAACTACAGTCACTAGAAGAGAGGAAACAATAAAGGTGTAAAGAGAAATGAGAAGAAGGAGAAGATGCAAACAATACAAAGTAGAAGTGAAACAGGCAACGTTACAACAGAAACAATTCAACAAAAAGGATAATAACAGAGTACTATGAAGAACTGTACTTCAACAAATTTGAAAACCTAGAAGAAATGGACAGTTTTCTAGCAACACACTACCTCCCCCAAACTAACACAATTTGAGGTAGAAAATCAGTCCTGGCCCAGATGGCTTCACTGGCAAACTCTACCGAACATTCAGAGAAGAGCTGACACCAAGTCTATTCGATTACAGAACACAGAAAATGATGGAATACTCCTGAACTCGTTCTGTGGAGCAAACACAACCCTCACATCAAAACCAGGCAAAGATACCATTAGAAAGAAAAATTATAGACCAATAATAGATGCAAAAATTCTCAACAAAACACTAGCCAACATATCAAAAATATAATACAACATAACCAAGTGGGATTCATACCAGTTATGCAAGGATGGTTCAACATTAGAAAGACAATCACCGCAATCTACCACATAAATAAAACAAGGGGAAAGAACCACATGATCCTATCAGTTGATACAGAAAAGGTACCTAATAAAATCCAATATTCATTCCTGATCAAAATGCTCAACAGAACAGAAATAGAAGGGAAATTCCTTAATATAATTTAAGGCATACACACAAAATTAACAGAGGAGACTGAACGCATCCCTCTTGTAAACAGGAACCAGACCAAGCTGACCCTTTACTATCATCACTCCTATTCACTACTGTAGAGTCCTCCAAAAAAACAAAAGCCAAACTCACTGCTGTCGAATCAGTTCAAATCACCGACCCCTCCCTAGGTTTCCCAAGCAGTATCTCCACAGAAGTACATTGCCCAGTCTTCCTGCGGTGTAGTAAATTACTTAGTGTGGCTTTTCTACCCATAAGTCTTTGTAAACTCTAAGGTGGGAATTGCTATTAGCTACGGAGGAGATCCAGATTTTAAAGTCGCCCACCTGGGTTATTTCTGTTGGGCGTGGCACAATACAATGTTCTGGGAGGTTCCCACTCTCTCTCACATGCTTAGAGTTCTGATGCTGTGATTGGCTAGTTTGACCACCCTTCCAGGCTCAAAAGGAGGCCTCCTGGAAGCAGAACTCTCTCTGACTGCTGGTGGAGGAAGACGTGCTGCCGAAAGAGACACGCACCCCTGAAAGAGACACGTGCTGCTGGGAAAGAGCCGCAAGAGACACGCATCACTGAGTGAGATGCCGAGGGACCAGCACTGCTGAGAAAGAGACTGTGAGAGACTCTTGGCTGAGGGACGGTGGGCTGGGAGAGAGACTGAGCGTTCTTCCTGGACTTGAGTTGTAGCCTGGTGCTTCCCTAATAAACCCCATAATCTGTGAGTTCTGTGTGGCCACTGCAGTGAATTATCGAACCCAGGAGAGAGGTGGTGGGTGCCTTGGGAGGAACGGTTGGTAAAAGGGCTGGAGGGAGGCAGCATGTCTGGCCTTGCAGTAATAGGCCTTGGGTTACTGCTGGTAATCCTGCCTTCCCCTTGTAGGGTTAGAGGAGGTCAGAACATGTGGCCTCCTTGTCGTTTTTGTACTTCCTTACAGGGAGTGGCTGGTGGGTTTGAACCGCTGGCCTTCTGGATAGCCGTCAAATGCCTTAGGCACCACATCATCAGAACTCCTACTGTAGAGTCCTTGTTCTGACTACATCCAGCTGCCCAGCCCCTTAAAACCAGGCCCAGCCAAGTTTATCTTAACTACCACAGATGCCCTAAGTGGTTTCCAGGCCATCCCCTTGGCAGAATACACTTCAGGGGTGGAATCTCTGTGGGAAAATCCAACTGCAGGTAAAAAAAGTGAAAGCAGTTGCGAACATAACGTCCCTGCTAGAAACCCTGAGTAGAGACCTGAGCACATACCATGTTGCGTTAAAAACCAAACCAAACTCATTGCCACTGAGTTGATTATGACTCACAGGAACCACCACTGGGTTTCCAAGGCTCTAAATCTTTACGGAAGTAGATTGCTCCATCTTCCTTTTGTGGGATGGCTGGTGGTTTTGAACTGCCAACCTTCTGGTTAGCAGTCAAATGCCCTAAGCCCTACTTTCAGAAGGGGTGGAAACACAATCTCAGTCAATTCAGGGAGGCCCCAATTTGTTCTCCCAGGAAAGGGGGCACCTGTACTCTGGGGACAGGAGAGGCCAAGTGCCAGGGGGCTGTATCAGACCTGGTTAATCCATTCTTCAGCATCCCTCTAGCCCCATCTGCTCAGGACCAGTTTGCCTTTACTTGGAAGGGGCAGCAATGGGCATTTTTGGTACTACACCAGGGGTACGTGCACAGCCCCAGCACCTGCCATGCTATGACTGCTAGGTACCAGACTCGGTTTTCTTTCCCTGCTACTGTCGGTTGGTTTCATTACACTGATGACAACAGATTAACTGCTGACGATGCTTCTATGTGACAGGATTGTCCAGATGCTCTTATCACCCACCTACAAAGGCGAGTATGGGTCATGAGCCCCAGAAGGAGCAGGGACTAGGAACGTTGGTAAAATTCTTACGGATCACCTGGTTGGTAAGACCTATGTGTTGCCTGAGTCCACAGTTAATAAAGCACAAACTTTACCGTAGTCGGTCCACGGCTCGAAAACACCCTATCGACTGGTGAAAAGGTGTGCCTCTTGGGACTGGACAAACAAGAAAGCAAAAGTGTTGGCTGTGCAAGGGAAAGGGCTGGGGACAATACAGGAAGGCTACATGTCAAGATGGCCCTCCATCTAACGTGCTGCTAGAGCCGCCTCCCCCTCTGCTAGGAGTGGGGGGAAGCCGTTGCCAGCAGATGCCTGGTACACAGATGACTCTAGCTGAGGTACATGAAACCAGCTCAGGGCAAAGCACCAATGAGCAGAATTAAGGGCTGCAATGAAGGTCATCACCCACAAGCCCTGACTCTTAACCCTTTGGACACACACCTGGGCTGTAACCTATGGGTTAACTATGTGGACTGGCCAATGGCATAAGGAGCAGTGGACAATACTGGACAAGGTCTGTGGGGGAGAGCCCTGTGGCAGGACACCTGGGATCATCTCCAAACCTCGGACACTGATCTGTTTTTCATGTGGCAGCCCATTCGCTGCTTTCTCCACTGGAGAACCGAGAAGCAGCTGTTACAACAAGTTAGGATGGTGCATCCAGAAGGGGAGGTCGCCCACTGGCTTCACCAGGGAAATGGACACCACAGTGCCTGTGTTAGCTGGAAAACAGCCACAGAGACAAGGCACAGACGGAAACTGCAGTGATTTGGTGGCTGCTGTACAAACTTGTCCCACGTGCTCACACCACTGCCCAAGGTCTCTGCCCCATAATCCTGCACACATTCATAACGGAACACAGCCAGTGACACACTGGCAGGTGGACCATCAGACAAAGCTTCCAAGACGGGGTGGGCCAAGGTGCTGCCTGAGGTTTGGAGGTTGATAAATTCAGCCCCACTGGGGTAGGTTTGGTCCCACATGCCAGACTGGGCGCCCCGGGTGGCCAACCAACCTCAATACGAGTGGCATCACAGGCTCCCAAAGCTTATCTGCCCAGGTTGTTGCCAGAACAAGGCAGCATGGACCTCTGAACACCTCAGACCTGGTGCTGGAAAGTGGAAATATCTATTGGCATTTGGCGTGGGTCACCCCACTAGGGGTGATTGGTTACTTTGTCCCTCTGGAGACAGAGAAAGTAACCGGCCTAACGTGAGAACCCACCATCTAACAGCATAGGGGGCTTCACTAGTCGTATTTCACCTGGACTGGGACAGAGACTGCAGCATAGGAGACAGAAGTAGTCTCCTTTTCTGGCAAAGAGCAAAATGGGTAACTTTATTCGCAAGCCCTCAGGTGACCTCCCTAGAGCAGCATGTATGGGCCTAAGACAGCCCTTGTTCTCACCATCCAAACAGAAGCCACTAGATGATCCTAGTAGAAGGAAATGACTTAGCCCTCCCAGTACCTACTAAACACTTGTCTTTCCAACTCTATGAATGTCCTACACTGCTTTGTTCCCTTTGGGGCTACTGTCTTCCTAGAGTAGGCTCACAGCTTCAGTGAAGCCCACCACAAAAGCAGTTGCTGGGTCTGTAGACAGCTCCTCTTCTCAAGTACTGAAGGCCTACCTTGGAGTGAGGGCCAGAACCAACTGGGCAGCCTTGGGAGACATACGGGGGCATGTTTGAGCCTCTGTTACCAAGTGGGGATAACATGACTGGTAATAAGTTTTTTAAAAAAGAGAAAAGAGTAGTTTTTTTCCTTAAAGTAGAATGTCTGGCTGTGCTACAATGTTAATGGCAGTAAGAGCTAAACTCCAGGGAGTAAAGTTGGCAGCAGGTTTAAGTGGAAGTGAACTTTGCTTGCCCTGGTTTATAATACCTGCAAATAATGAGTCTGAAAAGAAACAATGAAATACTATTCAATTTTGGTAAAAATCTGTAAGATGGGGCAAAAGCTGGTGAATCTTTCACTGTAAAATGTGAAAATAGCAGGGAGTTCATAGCCTTTAGAAGGTGTTAAGTGAGGAGGATCAGGTGCAGGGCTATTTTTGAAATTCATGAGAATTTCTTCAAGTGTTTATTGGCCACAGGCTCAGGTTCCACTGGCTGTTTCAGTCCCCTCCCTTGGCTCTGTGAAAGCCATGGGCCAAACTGAAGCTCTGACCAATTTTACTAACAGGCCATGAACGAGAGCAGAGAAAGCCTGCAGCCATTAACTGCCGAAACCACCTAGATGAGGAAGGCAGTCCTCTAGAATCGATGGCCCTGGGCATGCGCGCCTGTGTACCAGACTACCACCAGAACTGTGCTGCCTGTCAGGCTACGTGACAAAACAGAACAAGGCTGTGGACACACCCTCTGGCCACAGCTCCCCTCCCACTCCCTCCCCATAGTTACCTCTTCCCAGTCTCCATCCCTGCATACACTCCTGCCCCCTGAGCTGTCTCCCTGTGCATAAGCAGCCCTTCTTTCTCCCATGATTGTTCTCTCCAGGGCGTGTGTCTACTTGAGGTAAATGTTTAACTCACTTGCCTGTACTTTGTTTGGCTGGAAACCACAGGTGTGGGTTCAATTCCAGACCTGAAGGGCAGCTAAGGGGCCATAGTCTCAGTGGTTCCACCAGGCTCTATCAGACCAGCAAACCTGGTCCTCACCTTTTTTTTTTTTTTCTCCAAATGATTTTGAGTTTTGTTCCACATTGTTCTCCCTCTCTGTCCAGGATCTCCTACATAGATCCCCTTTCAAGTGGATGACAGTGGTAGCCGGGCACCATCTAGTTCTTCTGGTCTCACAGTTGTATAGGCTGCAGATCGGATGGTGTACCAGTCGCTAGGACTAATTGTTTTCATGAATTTTGGTTTTCTTCATTCTTCTTTGCTCTGGATGAGGAGAGACCCATCGTTGCATCTAGATGGCAGCTTGCTAGCTTTTAAGATCCCAGTTGCTACTCGCCAAAGTAGGAGGTGGAACAATGTTTTGTATAGTATGTTATGCCAATTGAACTTGATGTCCCCTGTGGCTAAGTCACTCTTATGTAAATCATTTTCTAGGGTGGTCTTGGAGGTCCAAGGCCCTGAAGCCACACCACCTTTGTTCACCAGACCTGTAAAAGACTTGCCTCCTGCTGGGGAGTGGAGACTCGAGCCTGCCTTGCCACCTTGCCTCAGTAGGTTAAGCCCTCCATAAACTCCTACATCACCACCGTGGAGCTGCCAGTTTTTCTTCATGCTCACAGAACCTTAGGCAAATTTCAAACTACTGGTCCATATCCAGACACTTTCACCAAAGATATTTAGGTGACCAATAAACACATGAAGAAATTCTCATGATCATTAGCCATTAGAGACAATGAGGTATCATCTCACCCCGTCATTAACGGCAAAGTTCAACAAGACAGAAACAACAAATGCTGGTGAGGGTGTGGAGACCAGAACCCTCATACACTGCTGGTGAGGTGGTTACCTGGTGCAACCATCATAGAAAATAGTATGGCGCTTCCCTAAAAATTTAGAAATAAAAATACCATGTGATCCAGCAATCCCACTAGTAGGTATAGATCCTAGAGAAATAAGAGCCGTAACAGGAACAGATACATGCACACCCATGTTCACCGCAGCATTATTCACAATAGATGTTAACCACCTAAGTGCCCATCAACAGATGAATGGATAAACAAACTATGCCACGTACACACAATGGAATATCATGCAATGTTAAATAATGATGAATTTGCAAAACACCTCATAACACAGTTGAATCTGGAGGACATTATGCTGAGTAAATTAGTCAATCACAAAAGGACAAATATTGTATGAGACCACAATCATAAAAAGTCAAGAGAAGGTTGACTCACACACACACGGAAGACAAACAAAAACACAACAATGGAAGTCAAAATACAGGCAGTCCCCAACTTACGACATACTTGAGTTACAACAAACTGCACTTATGGCCATCTGTGGCTTTGTTTTATTTTTACGTCTATGGTCAGTGGTATGTTGCAGAGCATAATTCGTTGATGCTACCTACTATCATTCTCAGATGTTCACTAACAGATGTTGGGTTTTATGATTTACTGTTCAAAACAGTGCTGGATTTATAAAGATACTAATAACAAAAAAAGAAAGGAAAAAGTATTCAACCTACATCAGAATCGACTTACAACAGAGTAGACAGAATGGAATCCTATTGTAAGCCAGGGACTACCTTACCGTGAAGTTTTATCAATATGCTGAAAGAAAATAATTACCAACATAGAATTCTACTCCCCGCAAAAAAAATCCTTAAAGAATCAATGTAAAATAGGCATTTCCAGATAAACAAAAAGCAGAGGAAATTCATCATCAGACCTGCACCAAAGGGAATACTATAGCATTCTTTAGGTACAAGATTATCCCAGGTGGAAACTCAGAAATGCAAAAAGGAATGATGAGCAACATTAAAGGTAACTACATAAGTCTAATGAATAATAAAGAATATTGACTAGATCATATAACGTATTGCAGGGCTTAAAAGAGAGAATTCAAGCACACAAACACAACAGCATATGAGTTGGATAGAGGATAGGGATGAAATATTCTAAGATCTCTGAATTTTCTTAGAAAAAGGTGAAAACAGCAATTAATACTAAACTGTGATAAGTCATGAATACATGTGAAATCTGCAGGAAAACCAAAGTTAGGAGAGAACAACTTACAAGGCAGAGGAAGAAAAATGGAGTAATAAAAAAGAATCAATTCAATAGAAGGCAAAATGAATATAAAATACAACATAGGCAGGACAAAAAGAAAACACAAAGGTACATCTAACCCCAAACACCAGTAATTATATCAAATTTCAATGGATTAAATGATCCCATTAAAAGAGGATCCCTAGTGAACTTACCTCTTTACCACCCAGTTTCCTTGGACCAACATCGCCACCTTCTGGATGCCACGCAGAACAGCCACAGGGTCGACAGAGGGGCCTAGCAGGCTCATCAAGTTGGCAAAAGGCATGACCTTCACTGAGGATGACATGGGAGACATGAGAAGAGGGGAAAGGGCCTGGGTCCTTACCTCTCCCATGCTTGAAGTCTGCACAGCTTCAAGCTCATAAAAATCCCCATAATGTGAATCAAGATAATGACGTCAAAGGCTGGTATTCATTCACTGGTCGGTATGCACCAGGCACCGTGCATCTCACTGAATCTCTAGTTACTTTATGAGGAAGAGTCTATTATTATTCCCATTTTACAGGGGGCCAAACCGAGGCCCAAAGGGTTTCAAAACTCACGAAAATGACAACGGTAGAAAGTGGAGAGCAAGGGTCTGAGCCCAGGACATCTGGCTCCAGAGTCTGTGCACTTAAAAATCACTGTACTCTGCTGTTTACCAGACTCCCAAGCCGCCAACCAACTGAGCACTGGATAGGGCAGCAGGCTGGTGGGGAAGGCCCCAGGTCCTCTGCAGGAAGGCAAGAGCTCCGTCCCTGGCAGCCCCGGGCTACTGTGCAGCCCAGTGAGGGCACCGTGACACAGTGCCCGTGAAAACGCTTCATCGTTAGATGACAGAAGCTCAGGTGAGGCTCTATACTAAGCACTTTAAGAGCCTCATGTCTTTGAATCCTTCACAACTAAACCCAGTGGGGTTCGGAGGGTTAGGGACCTGCGTAAGGACACACAGCAGGGAGTGGCCGGGGTGGCTCTGGAGCCCGGTGCCTGTCCCGGTGCTTCGCCCCCCCCAGACCAGGACAGTGCTGAAAAGCTGCATCGGGAGCGGGGGGTGGGCACCCACCGTTCTTCATCAGGATCTTGATCTGATCCGCCAGCGGTAGGGTGCGCAACTGGGCCATGGACAAGACATTGCTGGGGGCCACAGGCTTATCCCTATTGAAAACCAAAGTGACAGGTTAGAGCAGGCGGGACCAGGGGAGGGAGGGCGGGGCCAGCCCACCCCTACTCACTTCTCCTCCTCCTGGCTGGGCGGCACAAGCATCATGAGGTACTCACTACGGGGAAAGAGCAGAGGTCAGGAGCTCCCAGGGCCCCGGCCCTGCTCCACCCCTGCCCGGGACCACAGGACGGATGCAGGCTACAGCCTTCTGACCACACAGCCGCAGGTAAGGGTTGAGGGAGGAGGAGCAAACAGAGGTCAAGCTCACAGTATGAAGAGCTCCTTCAGAAAGACAAGGCTCACCCCTTCCGTGTCCACCTCTGGCGGCCCCCAGGGGACAAAGGCCTTCCCCTTTCTCCACATCCCTCCCTGCACACTAGAGAAGGGGGCGCCAGTCCAAGGGAAGGAGCCGTCACACCAGAGACCCTCCTGGACGGGTGAATGTTGGGCTCAGGAGCTCCCGGCCCGGTCTACCTGGGCGACTTGACGAGCTCCGTGTTCTCCACAGGGCTGGGGCCCTGGCACAGCAGGTACTGGCGCTCGTACTCGGAACGGCTGTCCTGTTGGGGGAGGGGTGGAGAAACAGAGCAGCTCTCAGCCCTGCATGTCTTCCACCCACTGTCCTACTCGAAGGCCACAGCGGCACATTCCACTTCCTGAGCACAACACTCCAGGCTCCCAGATGTGACCTGAACCAACCACCTGTCTGGCCCACACAACCCCCACACCCCAAGACTCAGCACCACCTATAATGCTGAAGCATTAACAAGAATGATAAAAAGAACAGGAAATGTTTACAAAGCACCTACTAGGTGCCAGGCTCTGTTGCAATACACATTTTGTCCTCAAAATAACTCGACAAGGCAGGTACTATTATTATTGCTCCCATTTTATAGATAAGGAAACTGAGGCACAGATGGGTTAAGTAACTTTTCTGAGGTCACAAACTAGGAAAAACAGCTTTCAGATAGTCTGAGCCTGAATCTAAGGCTGTCAACACAAACTTCTTCCAGGAAAGTTCCAGAGAAATCAGGCATTACTCCTCTTCAAACAGACGTCAGGGAACCTCCGAGAGCAAATATCCCATCACTTCCCTCACTCAGTGCACAATTTCAACAACTAGGTTCTGAAGTCACTGCATCAGATGAAACCGAGCATAAAGCAAAAATCACCCTCGGAAGGTACTGAGCACTCGGGCATGTGGTGGAAGGCTGGGTCTTTGGCAGAGCACCGAAGTGCTGGCCCACGTCCAGGGCCCACACAGCACGAGACAACACATCACCAGAGCGCAGACCTACTGTGAGCCCAGCAAGACGCTCATACTCCGGAGGAGAGGAGCCAGAAACCTGACTCACAGTTCTCCTCTCCTGCTCCCCAAAAGTGGAATCACTGACGTGGTGGGCGCACTGCCCACAGTATCTCTATTCTCTCTCAGTGGGACCACCAAGGGCTACAGCTGAATTTGATGTAAACTAAAGGTGAGTTGATGTGGACCCTGTATGGCTTCCTGGCATCAGAGCTTCTCCTGCAGCTGTGTGTTTATGTGTGTTTGTGAGCTGTGCTCACCTTGAGGCCATGGTAGTGCAGGTGGACCCAGGGCTCTTCCGCGTGCTTCTTCTGCAGGAACTCATAGGACTGCACTCGGCGCTGACGGGCCTGCTCCGACTCTGGCCGGGAGAACCGCACCTGGGGGCAGGAGGGGAGGGCTGATGCCCTTAGGCCTGTGACCCTTCCAAGTCTTCCATCCCAGCCTCTTCAGATCTGAGAATCCCACATCTGGGGCCAGCTTCCCCCCTCCACCTCCCTTCTTACTTCCCATATAGGCCTTCCAGATTCAACCCAGGGAGCAGCTTTCTCTTGCTTTTCCCTGCCCAGCATCCATCTAGCTCTGCTTCCACTGGTAACCAGACCTCCCATTGCCCTCTGGGAAATTCCCAGTTCTCGCTAAGTTCAGGGCGGTAATCGCCTGACCCCCACCCAAAACACATACACACACACACACACACACACACAGCTACAGGAGTAGGCACATGAGTCAGCCCTGGCCAATCAAAGCATCAAATCCTCTGAGCCACAGGGACTGGCTCAGGATTGGCAAAGCCAATGAGTGAATTATGAGAAGACTTCAGTTGGAAGTAATGAGAAAAAAGTTTCTTTTTCCCAGACATCTTAGAAGATGGGGAGGGATGTAAGCCTGCAACTGGGGCCGATGCTCTCTCTACCACTGGGGAAAGCCATCTTGTCTGAGAAAGAGGCCAACAAAGGAAGACAGAACCTTAAGTCTGAGCACCTAAATCCAGCCCTACCTGAAACTACATTTGAACTTTTCAGTAACATGGACCATACGGTCCATTTTTGTTCAAGCCAGTTTGATCTGGGTTTTTGTCATTTACAGAGTCCTAAAGGACCCAAGCCCTGGCTCACTTCCCACAAAAGGGACCTATGTGGGTGCTTTGGCCAGATTACCAAACCCTGGGCTGTCAAAGCCTGAAGTGTCTTTAAAGCATATTAGCCTAAGAATGTCTTGTCAAGTAAGGACTAGTGAGTTCCCAGACAAGGGCATTATCTATGGTTGTCCAGCAAGCTACTGAGAACTGGGACAAGCATCCGGCCAACACTAGCCCATCTTCAATTTCTGACAAACATTCTTTACAAGCATACTGTGTACCACCTTGTCTGTGTGGTATTTTTCTTTACACAGACTCATTTTAACCTAAATATGCTTAAATTCCCCAAACCACACCTACTGCCATTAAGCTGCTTCTCACTCATGGTGACCCTGCGCATTATAAGCAGAACTGCCCCACTGTTTTCTTGGTTGTGATTTTTTTGGAAGCAGATCACTAGGACTTTCTTCTGCAGTCCCACTGGGTGGGTTCGAACCACCAACTTATAGTTATTAGTTGAGAACAAACTGCACCACCCAGGGCTATATGCTTAAAAAGGGCAGTGACTCATTCTGCTGTACGCAGAGTCACTGTGAGTCAGAACAGCACCTACAAGAACAAGCACGTAAACTATGAACGGGAGGTCAGTATTTTTCTAATGATCTTTAAAATAAAGGCGGGACTGTTAAAATAGAGGAAGATGGAGCAGTCTGCTTTTGTACAGATTTACAGCCCTGCAAACCATGAAGCAGTTCTACTCTGTCACATCAGGTTGCTAGGAGTCAGAACCGACCATACGGCAATGGGTGTGTATGAAAATAGAAATTCTTCACCTGTGCACTACTGAAAAGACAGACTTCCACATTTAATTCACAGGGGCCTTGGCTCTGGTAAGTCTATGCCTGTGGGTTCGTTCACTGGGCCCCGTGTCCTGGCTTCTTCTTCCCAGGCAACTCCAGCCCAGCCCCAGGAGCCAGTCTTAAACTAGAGCCACTACCCTGCTTATAGCTGTTGATAAACCAGGCTAAGCAGGGGTTAAGCCATTCCCTCCAGGTAGCCCAGCAAGAGGGCTCTAAGCAGAATGGACGCTCAGTAACTGCCTCACCTCAGAGCCATTTCTGACTGAGACCTTCCCTACCCCTAGCTGTCTCCAGGCAGCTGAGCCATAAGGTCAGCCCTGTTCCTCCTAGGCTCCCCCCTCCTCTTATGGCTGGAGCTCACCGTGATCTGCTTAACGTCTTCTTCTGCTTCATCCTGCGACGAGTCTCCTGCTACAAGAAAAACAAGTCCTTGGCTTGCAGCCACTGGTGAAGCCCTGAGCTTCCTGTTCTCAGTGCCACCTGCTGGGGGGCTTCAGCAACAGGGACCTATGGATGCTCCTTCTGGACATTAAGTTAGTCACATAAGCCAGGGGTTGTCAACCGAGTGTGATTCTTCCCCACTTAGGGCTATTTGGCAATGTCTGGAGATATTTTTGGTGGTTACAAATAGTGGAGAGGATGCTATTAGCCCAGGATGCCGCTAAATATCCTACTATGCACAGGAACATGCCCCACAATCCAATCCCTTCAATGCTTTTTCCCACAACAAACCCGTCCTGCCAAGATGCAGACACCCAGGCAGCAGCAGGGCCCCAGAGCTCACCCTCATTGGCTGCCTCCCTCTCACGGTGCTTGGCGTCAGCTTTATCCAGGTAGGAGAAGCTGGGTCGCAACTGCAGGATGCCATGTAAAGGCGTCAGGTGGAGTTCACCTAGCAGAGGAAGAAGGGCAACCCGACTCGAGGAACTGGGGTCAACCCACCCAGCTTGACTCAAAGGAGATTCATCAAGGACCCAGGACTCCCTAGGCTATCACATCACCTCCCCCTTTTGGGCCCATGGATCCTAAGCCTTGGGGCCACAAAGTTGAGGGCCACTCTTGGTACAATCTTGGCCCTGGCTACAGAACAAGGTCATAACCTGGACCACAACATGAACCTGGGCTCTTCTGCTCAAATCCACTTCCTTTCATTCAAATCCTTTGGCAACCTTTCAAGGCTCTCCCAATTCTGACCCCTATGGCCCCTAACTAAACTGGGCAATGTGTTTAAACCAAGCATACCCTGCTCTCTCTCTGCGCCGGGCCTTTAATGAGGCTAACTACCCCCACCCCTAACATACACAATCCTACTTCCTCCTCCTCACCCTCCCACCTTTTCCTGTCAAAGTCCCACCCATTCCTTTAAGAAATCCACCAATGTGGCTGGAGAAGGGGTCCTGATGGAGCCCATGAGTTTCTCCAGTCTCTGATGAAGACTGACGTTTCCTCATGAATCAGCTGCACACACAGCTCTTAAGTGGGAGGCAAAGACAATCAATTCCAATCAAGTCAATGTAGACTTGGAAGAGAAGAAACCAGAGTGCTAGGACAGACATGACTCTGTGTAAGCTATCTGGACTCAAGAGGGGACAAAATGCTCACGAGGAGTAAGTAAGAGAAAGGCCTGGGGGCAAGAACATGGCTTTAAAGAACTATATGCAAGAGACACTGGTTCAAAACAAGAGAGTATACAGTAGTTATTCGACACTAGTTTCGATCCTATTCTATTTTCATCATCCCAAAAAGAAACCTTGTTTGTATCCATTAGTCATCAATCCTTATTCTTCCTCCCTATCCCCTTAGTAGATTTAGCTACTCTTCATTCAAGAGCAAGTTTTAGTCTCTGCTGACATGCACTTTGGTCTTTTCTGTCTTCTTAATGACCTTTTGTTTTTTTCAGGTATGATGTTCTTGATGTTAGCCCACAACTTGTATGGACTTTGGTCACTGGTGTTCAATGAGTCAAATCTGTTCTTCAGATGGTCTCTAAATTCAGGTGGGATATACTCAAGGCCATCGTTTGTCTCTCATGGACTTGTTTGAATTTTCTTCAGATTCAGCTTACATTTGCACATGAGCAATTTAAGTCTGTTCCACTGCTGTCCCCTGGCCTTGTTCTGGTTGATAATGAGTTTCTCCATTGTCTCCTTCCACAGTTACAGTCTACTTGATCCCTGTATATTCCATCTGGCATGTTCCATGTATCTAGTCACTGTTTGTATTGTTTAAAAAAGGTATCTTCAATGACTAAGTCGGTCTTGTAAAATTCTATCATGCGATCTCTGACTTCATTTCTATCACCAAGACTGGATTTTCCAACTATCAATGCTTCTGCTTTGTTACCAACTTTCACATTCCAATCACTAGCAATTATCAATACATCTTCATCGCATGTTTGGTCAATTTCACACTGAAGAAGTTAGTAAAAATCTTCAATTTCTTCATCTTTTGCTTTGGTGGTTGGTGTTTGTGTGATTTGGGTCAAAGTTTACAGAACAAATTCACTTTCCATATAGCAGCTCACATTCACTTTGTTTTATGACACTGTCTGCAATTTCCATTGACAGTTCCTTTCACCTCCTCCCCATAGTTACCTCTTCCCTGTGTCCTTCCCTCCTATGTATTCCTGCCCCCCCCCCAGCTGTTTCTGTGCGCATATAAAGCCCTTCTATTCTCCCATGATTGTTTTCTCCAAGGAGTGTTACCTACCTAATGTAAATGTTCACCTCATATGTCTGTCTTTTGTGTGGCTGGAAGCTGTGGGAGTGGATTCAATTCCAGACCTGAAGGGCAACAAGGGGCCACAGTATCAGTGACTCCATCAGGCTCTATGAGACCAGCAAATCTGGTCTCTTTTTTTTTTTTTAATTATTTTCAGTTTTGCTCCACATAGTTCTCCCACTCTGTCCAAGATCTCCAACAGAGATTCCACTCCGAGTGGTTGACAGTGGTAGCCAGACACCATCTAGTTCTTCTGGTCACAAAGTCAATATAGGTTAATAATCACATGGTATACCAGTCCCTTGGACTAATTGTTTCTATGAATCTTTGGTTTTCTTCATTCTTCTTTGCTCTGGACAAGGAGAGACATATCGTTGCACCTAGATGGCTGCTTACAAGCCTTTAAGATCCTAATTACTACTCACCAAAGTAGGAGGTGGAACAGTATTTTTGTACTATGTTATGCCAATTGAGCTTGATATCCTCTGCAACTATGGTCCCAAGCCCACAGGCCCAACAGTTTGCTCCCTCTGGGTAGCTGGATGTGGCCAAGAAGTGACTACAACCTTGTCCCTTGTCAGCTCTACTATACACCTGGGAATCCTTTCAGAACATACAAATACACTTGTAGAAATACTGTCTGCCAACCCTATACATGGTCATGGGCACACTCCCCACCCCTGCACAGACATACCTAAACGTTCAGCCTGTCCACTCCTCTATCCACCTGTATATCAATGCTTGCCTTCACTGACAATGCAGTACTGTGTGTGCAAATGGGTTCATCTTTGTTGTTTGTACCTCCCATGCACCTCTGTCTTCCTCTTCCTCAATGCCACTGTGTTGATCACTCACATTTGGTACATTGCCCTTCTCTTCACCCAAATCAATACTTGTCTCTACCTACCTAACAATGTTCCCTCCTCTCCCCTCTCATCCCTGGTAACCAACAAGGAAAATTTCCTTCCATATATGAACTTTTCCTTGACTTTTTACAATAATGGACTAATACAGTATTTGTCCTTCTGTGATTGACTTATTTCACTCAGCATACTGTCCTCCAAGTTCATCCACATTATGAGGTGTTTTGCAGATTCTACGTTATTCTTTAGGGTTGCAGAGTATTCCACCGTGTGTATGTATCATAGTTTGGTTATCCATTCTTCTGTTGATGGACACCTACAAGCTACGAGAACCTAAATGTTTCCATCTTTTTGCTATTGTAAATAGTCCTGTGATGAACATGGGTGTGCATGTATCTGTTGTTGTCCTGGCTCTTACTTCTTTAGGATATATACCTAATAATGGAATTGCTGGATCAAATGGTATCTCTAATTCCAACTTTTTAAGGAATCACCATACTGCTTTCCACAGTGGTTGTATCATTTCACAATGTCACCAGCAGTGTATGAGAGTCTCAATCTCTCCACATCCTCACCAGCATTTGTTACTTTGTCTTGTCAGATGGTGTCTCATTGTTTTGATTTGCATCTTGCTAATGGCTAATGATCGTGAGCATTTCTTCATGTTTTTTGGCCACCGGAATATCCTTTCTGAAGTGTCTAATCATGTCTTCTGCCCATTTTTAAACTGGATTATTTGTCTTTTTGGTGTTGAAGTGTTGGGACTTTTCTATAAATTCTAGAGTTAAGTTCCTTGTCAGATATATCATTGCCAAATATTTTTTCCCCATCTGTAGGTTCTTTTTGGACTCTTCTGGAGAAGTATCTTGAAGCACATAGAAATTCAATTTTTAAAAGGTGTTATTCATCTAGTTCATCTTCTGCTGTTTGTACATTTTGGGTTATGCTCGATAGTCTATTCATGTCATATATTTGTTGTTGTTGTTGTTATGTGCCGTC